>NW_028276038.1:0-151149 GCF_052056855.1 Sturnus vulgaris
TTGGCCCGAGAGCAAAGCCCCGAGCGAGCACTCGACTCAGTGCAATGCACCCAGAAGGACGCTCTCGCTCGCCTTTCAAGGAGCGATTCCTAACAGCAGAAGCAGCAGAGGCACAAACTGCATGACGAGAAGGACAACGTAGAACACGTCTCTGTCCTGGCACATTTTCGTGTGCGATACTTCCCTCCGGCTCTTCGGGCCTTGCGAAGCTCTGTGTACTGCGAGCGCTGCTACTCGCAGCTGAGAAGGACCGTGGAGCTAGCGGCGAATTCGGAGAGCTCTTCGCTGCACTGCGCCGCTCGCAAGCGGCTTCGTTCTTCGCCTTCTGCCGTCCGGCGAGAGCTGAACTCCAGCGGTCAGTTGCAGCTCTGCCCAACAGCGTGTTCTCAGTTCTGCGGGCAAGCACGCCCTCTTGCCTTGGCCCCGAGAGCAAAGTCCCGAGCGAGCACTCGACTCAGTGCAATGCACCCGGAAGGACGCTCTCGCTCGCCTTTCAAGGAGCGATTCCTAACAGCAGAAGCAGCAGAGGCACAAACTGCATGACGAGAAGGGACAACGTAGAACACGTCTCTGTCTGCACATTTTCGTGTGCGAAACTTCCCTCCGGGTCTCCGGGCCTCCGGGCCTTGCGAGCCCTGTGTACTGCGAGCGCTGCTACTCGCAGCTGAGAAGGACCGTGGAGCTAGCGGCGAATTCGGAGAGCTCTTCGCTGCACTGCGCCGCTCGCAAGCGGCTTCGTTCTTCGCCTTCTGCCGTCCGGCGAGAGCTGAACTCCAGCTGGTCAGTTGCAGCTCTGCCCAACAGCGTGTTCTCAGTCTGCGGCAAGCACGCCCTCTTGCCTTGGCCCCGAGAGCAAAGTCCCGAGCGAGCACTCGACTCAGTGCAATGCACCCAGAAGGACGCTCTCGCTCGCCTTTCAAAGAGCGATTCCTAACAGCAGAAGCAGCAGAGGCACAAACTGCATGACGAGAAGGGACAACGTAGAACACGTCTCTGTCCTGGCACATTTTCGTGTGCGATACTTCCCTCCGGCTCTTCGGGCCTTGCGAAGCTCTGTGTACTGCGAGCGCTGCTACTCGCAGCTGAGAAGGACCGTGGAGCTAGCGGCGAATTCGGAGAGCTCTTCGCTGCACTGCGCCGCTCGCAAGCGGCTTCGTTCTTCGCCTTCTGCCGTCCGGCGAGAGCTGAACTCCAGCGGTCAGTTGCAGCTCTGCCCAACAGCGTGTTCTCAGTTCTGCGGCAAGCACGCCCTCTTGCCTTGGCCCCGAGAGCAAAGTCCCGAGCGAGCACTCGACTCAGTGCAATGCACCCGGAAGGACGCTCTCGCTCGCCTTTCAAGGAGCGATTCCTAACAGCAGAAGCAGCAGAGGCACAAACTGCATGACGAGAAGGGACAACGTAGAACACGTCTCTGTCCTGGCACATTTTCGTGTGCGAAACTTCCCTCCGGGTCTCCGGGCCTCCGGGCCTTGCGAAGCCCTGTGTACTGCGAGCGCTGCTACTCGCAGCTGAGAAGGACCGTGGAGCTAGCGGCGAATTCGGAGAGCTCTTCGCTGCACTGCGCCGCTCGCAAGCGGCTTCGTTCTTCGCCTTCTGCCGTCCGGCGAGAGCTGAACTCCAGCGGTCAGTTGCAGCTCTGCCCAACAGCGTGTTCTCAGTTCTGCGGGCAAGCACGCCCTCTTGCCTTGGCCCCGAGAGCAAAGCCCCGAGCGAGCACTCGACTCAGTGCAATGCACCCAGAAGGACGCTCTCGCTCGCCTTTCAAGGAGCGATTCCTAACAGCAGAAGCAGCAGAGGCACAAACTGCATGACGAGAAGGGACAACGTAGAACACGTCTCTGTCCTGGCACATTTTCGTGTGCGATACTTCCCTCCGGCTCTTCGGGCCTTGCGAAGCTCTGTGTACTGCGAGCGCTGCTACTCGCAGCTGAGAAGGACCGTGGAGCTAGCGGCGAATTCGGAGAGCTCTTCGCTGCACTGCGCCGCTCGCAAGCGGCTTCGTTCTTCGCCTTCTGCCGTCCGGCGAGAGCTGAACTCCAGCGGTCAGTTGCAGCTCTGCCCAACAGCGTGTTCTCAGTTCTGCGGGCAAGCACGCCCTCTTGCCTTGTCCCCGAGAGCAAAGTCCCGAGCGAGCACTCGACTCAGTGCAATGCACCCGGAAGGACGCTCTCGCTCGTCTTTCAAGGAGCGATTCTAACAGCAGAAGCAGCAGAGGCACAAACTGCACGACGAGAAGGGACAACGTAGAACACGTCTCTGTCCTGGCACATTTTCGTGTGCCAAACTTCCCTCCGGGTCTCCGGGCCTCCGGGCCTTGCGAAGCCCTGTGTACTGCGAGCGCTGCTACTCGCAGCTGAGAAGGACCGTGGAGCTAGCGGCGAATTCGGAGAGCTCTTCGCTGCACTGCGCCGCTCGCAAGCGGCTTCGTTCTTCGCCTTCTGCCGTCCGGCGAGAGCTGAACTCCAGCGGTCAGTTGCAGCTCTGCCCAACAGCGTGTTCTCAGTTCTGCGGGCAAGCACGCCCTCTTGCCTTGGCCCAGAGAGCAAAGTCCCCGAGCGAGCACTCGACTCAGTGCAATGCACCCGGAAGGACGCTCTCGCTCGTCTTTCAAGGAGCGATTCCTAACAGCAGAAGCAGCAGAGGCACAAACTGCATGACGAGAGGGTACAACGTAGAACACGTCTCTGTCCTGGCACATTTTCGTGTGCGATACTTCCCTCCGGTCTTCGGCCTTGCGAAGCTCTGTGTACTGCGAGCGCTGCTACTCGCAGCTGAGAAGGACCGTGGAGCTAGCGGCGAATTCGGAGAGCTCTTCGCTGCACTGCGCCGCTCGCAAGCGGCTTCGTTCTTCGCCTTCTGCCGTCGGCGAGAGCTGAACTCCAGCGGTCAGTTGCAGCTCTGCCCAACAGCGTGTTCTCAGTTCTGCGGGCAAGCACGCCCTCTTGCCTTGGCCCCGAGAGCAAAGTCCCGAGCGAGCACTCGACTCAGTGCAATGCACCCGGAAGGACGCTCTCGCTCGCCTTTCAAGGAGCGATTCCTAACAGCAGAAGCAGCAGAGGCACAAACTGCATGACGAGAAGGGACAACGTAGAACACGTCTCTGTCCTGGCACATTTTCGTGTGCGATACTTCCCTCCGGCTCTTCGGGCCTTGCGAAGCTCTGTGTACTGCGAGCGCTGCTACTCGCAGCTGAGAAGGACCGTGGAGCTAGCGGCGAATTCGGAGAGCTCTTCGCTGCACTGCGCCGCTCGCAAGCGGCTTCGTTCTTCGCCTTCTGCCGTCCGGCGAGAGCTGAACTCCAGCGGTCAGTTGCAGCTCTGCCCAACAGCGTGTTCTCAGTTCTGCGGGCAAGCACGCCCTCTTGCCTTGGCCCCGAGAGCAAAGTCCCGAGCGAGCACTCGACTCATGCAATGCACCCGGAAGGACGCTCTCGCTCGCCTTTCAAGGAGCGATTCCTAACAGCAGAAGCAGCAGAGGCACAAACTGCATGACGAGAAGGGACAACGTAGAACACGTCTCTGTCCTGGCACATTTTCGTGTGCGAAACTTCCCTCCGGGTCTCCGGGCCTCCGGGCCTTGCGAAGCCCTGTGTACTGCGAGCGCTGCTACTCGCAGCTGAGAAGGACCGTGGAGCTAGCGGCGAATTCGGAGAGCTCTTCGCTGCACTGCGCCGCTCGCAAGCGGCTTCGTTCTTCGCCTTCTGCCGTCCGGCGAGAGCTGAACTCCAGCGGTCAGTTGCAGCTCTGCCCAACAGCGTGTTCTCAGTTCTGCGGGCAAGCACGCCCTCTTGCCTTGGCCCCGAGAGCAAAGTCCCGAGCGAGCACTCGACTCAGTGCAATGCACCCAGAAGGACGCTCTCGCTCGCCTTTCAAAGAGCGATTCCTAACAGCAGAAGCAGCAGAGGCACAAACTGCATGACGAGAAGGGACAACGTAGAACACGTCTCTGTCCTGGCACATTTTCGTGTGCGATACTTCCCTCCGGCTCTTCGGGCCTTGCGAAGCTCTGTGTACTGCGAGCGCTGCTACTCGCAGCTGAGAAGGACCGTGGAGCTAGCGGCGAATTCGGAGAGCTCTTCGCTGCACTGCGCCGCTCGCAAGCGGCTTCGTTCTTCGCCTTCTGCCGTCCGGCGAGAGCTGAACTCCAGCGGTCAGTTGCAGCTCTGCCCAACAGCGTGTTCTCAGTTCTGCGGGCAAGCACGCCCTCTTGCCTTGGCCCCGAGAGCAAAGTCCCGAGCGAGCACTCGACTCAGTGCAATGCACCCGGAAGGACGCTCTCGCTCGCCTTTCAAGGAGCGATTCCTAACAGCAGAAGCAGCAGAGGCACAAACTGCATGACGAGAAGGGACAACGTAGAACACGTCTCTGTCCTGGCACATTTTCGTGTGCGAAACTTCCCTCCGGGTCTCCGGGCCTCCGGGCCTTGCGAAGCCCTGTGTACTGCGAGCGCTGCTACTCGCAGCTGAGAAGGACCGTGGAGCTAGCGGCGAATTCGGAGAGCTCTTCGCTGCACTGCGCCGCTCGCAAGCGGCTTCGTTCTTCGCCTTCTGCCGTCCGGCGAGAGCTGAACTCCAGCGGTCAGTTGCAGCTCTGCCCAACAGCGTGTTCTCAGTTCTGCGGGCAAGCACGCCCTCTTGCCTTGGCCCCGAGAGCAAAGCCCCGAGCGAGCACTCGACTCAGTGCAATGCACCCAGAAGGACGCTCTCGCTCGCCTTTCAAGGAGCGATTCCTAACAGCAGAAGCAGCAGAGGCACAAACTGCATGACGAGAAGGGACAACGTAGAACACGTCTCTGTCCTGGCACATTTTCGTGTGCGATACTTCCCTCCGGCTCTTCGGGCCTTGCGAAGCTCTGTGTACTGCGAGCGCTGCTACTCGCAGCTGAGAAGGACCGTGGAGCTAGCGGCGAATTCGGAGAGCTCTTCGCTGCACTGCGCCGCTCGCAAGCGGCTTCGTTCTTCGCCTTCTGCCGTCCGGCGAGAGCTGAACTCCAGCGGTCAGTTGCAGCTCTGCCCAACAGCGTGTTCTCAGTTCTGCGGGCAAGCACGCCCTCTTGCCTTGGCCCCGAGAGCAAAGCCCCGAGCGAGCACTCGACTCAGTGCAATGCACCCGGAAGGACGCTCTCGCTCGCCTTTCAAGGAGCGATTCCTAACAGCAGAAGCAGCAGAGGCACAAACTGCATGACGAGAGGGGACAACGTAGAACACGTCTCTGTCCTGGCACATTTTCGTGTGCGATACTTCCCTCCGGGTCTTCGGGCCTTGCGAAGCTCTGTGTACTGCGAGCGCTGCTACTCGCAGCTGAGAAGGACCGTGGAGCTAGCGGCGAATTCGGAGAGCTCTTCGCTGCACTGCGCCGCTCGCAAGCGGCTTCGTTCTTCGCCTTCTGCCGTCCGGCGAGAGCTGAACTCCAGCGGTCAGTTGCAGCTCTGCCCAACAGCGTGTTCTCAGTTCTGCGGGCAAGCACGCCCTCTTGCCTTGGCCCCGAGAGCAAAGCCCCGAGCGAGCACTCGACTCAGTGCAATGCACCCGGAAGGACGCTCTCGCTCGCCTTTCAAGGAGCGATTCCTAACAGCAGAAGCAGCAGAGGCACAAACTGCATGACGAGAAGGGACAACGTAGAACACGTCTCTGTCCTGGCACATTTTCGTGTGCGAAACTTCCCTCCGGGTCTCCGGGCCTCCGGGCCTTGCGAAGCCCTGTGTACTGCGAGCGCTGCTACTCGCAGCTGAGAAGGACCGTGGAGCTAGCGGCGAATTCGGAGAGCTCTTCGCTGCACTGCGCCGCTCGCAAGCGGCTTCGTTCTTCGCCTTCTGCCGTCCGGCGAGAGCTGAACTCCAGCGGTCAGTTGCAGCTCTGCCCAACAGCGTGTTCTCAGTTCTGCGGGCAAGCACGCCCTCTTGCCTTGGCCCCGAGAGCAAAGCCCCGAGCGAGCACTCGACTCAGTGCAATGCACCCGGAAGGACGCTCTCGCTCGTCTTTCAAGGAGCGATTCCTAACAGCAGAAGCAGCAGAGGCACAAACTGCATGACGAGAAGGGACAACGTAGAACACGTCTCTGTCCTGGCACATTTTCGTGTGCGAAACTTCCTTCCGGGTCTCCGGGCCTCCGGGCCTTGCGAAGCCCTGTGTACTGCGAGCGCTGCTACTCGCAGCTGAGAAGGACCGTGGAGCTAGCGGCGAATTCGGAGAGCTCTTCGCTGCACTGCGCCGCTCGCAAGCGGCTTCGTTCTTCGCCTTCTGCCGTCCGGCGAGAGCTGAACTCCAGCGGTCAGTTGCAGCTCTGCCCAACAGCGTGTTCTCAGTTCTGCGGGCAAGCACGCCCTCTTGCCTTGGCCCCGAGAGCAAAGCCCCGAGCGAGCACTCGACTCAGTGCAATGCACCCGGAAGGACGCTCTCGCTCGCCTTTCAAGGAGCGATTCCTAACAGCAGAAGCAGCAGAGGCACAAACTGCATGACGAGAAGGGACAACGTAGAACACGTCTCTGTCCTGGCACATTTTCGTGTGCGATACTTCCCTCCGGGTCTTCGGGCCTTGCGAAGCTCTGTGTACTGCGAGCGCTGCTACTCGCAGCTGAGAAGGACCGTGGAGCTAGCGGCGAATTCGGAGAGCTCTTCGCTGCACTGCGCCGCTCGCAAGCGGCTTCCTTCTTCGCCTTCTGCCGTCCGGCGAGAGCTGAACTCCAGCGGTCAGTTGCAGCTCTGCCCAACAGCGTGTTCTCAGTTCTGCGGGCAAGCACGCCCTCTTGCCTTGGCCCCGAGAGCAAAGTCCCGAGCGAGCACTCGACTCAGTGCAATGCACCCGGAAGGACGCTCTCGCTCGTCTTTCAAGGAGCGATTCCTAACAGCAGAAGCAGCAGAGGCACAAACTGCATGACGAGAGGGGACAACGTAGAACACGTCTCTGTCCTGGCACATTTTCGTGTGCGATACTTCCCTCCGGGTCTTCGGGCCTTGCGAAGCTCTGTGTACTGCGAGCGCTGCTACTCGCAGCTGAGAAGGACCGTGGAGCTAGCGGCGAATTCGGAGAGCTCTTCGCTGCACTGCGCCGCTCGCAAGCGGCTTCGTTCTTCGCCTTCTGCCGTCCGGCGAGAGCTGAACTCCAGCGGTCAGTTGCAGCTCTGCCCAACAGCGTGTTCTCAGTTCTGCGGGCAAGCACGCCCTCTTGCCTTGGCCCCGAGAGCAAAGCCCCGAGCGAGCACTCGACTCAGTGCAATGCACCCGGAAGGACGCTCTCGCTCGCCTTTCAAGGAGCGATTCCTAACAGCAGAAGCAGCAGAGGCACAAACTGCATGACGAGAAGGGACAACGTAGAACACGTCTCTGTCCTGGCACATTTTCGTGTGCGATACTTCCCTCCGGGTCTTCGGGCCTTGCGAAGCTCTGTGTACTGCGAGCGCTGCTACTCGCAGCTGAGAAGGACCGTGGAGCTAGCGGCGAATTCGGAGAGCTCTTCGCTGCACTGCGCCGCTCGCAAGCGGCTTCGTTCTTCGCCTTCTGCCGTCCGGCGAGAGCTGAACTCCAGCGGTCAGTTGCAGCTCTGCCCAACAGCGTGTTCTCAGTTCTGCGGGCAAGCACGCCCTCTTGCCTTGGCCCCGAGAGCAAAGCCCCGAGCGAGCACTCGACTCAGTGCAATGCACCCGGAAGGACGCTATCGCTCGCCTTTCAAGGAGCGATTCCTAACAGCAGAAGCAGCAGAGGCACAAACTGCATGACGAGAAGGGACAACGTAGAACACGTCTCTGTCCTGGCACATTTTCGTGTGCGATACTTCCCTCCGGGTCTCCGGGCCTCCGGGCCTTGCGAAGCCCTGTGTACTGCGAGCGCTGCTACTCGCAGCTGAGAAGGACCGTGGAGCTAGCGGCGAATTCGGAGAGCTCTTCGCTGCACTGCGCCGCTCGCAAGCGGCTTCGTTCTTCGCCTTCTGCCGTCCGGCGAGAGCTGAACTCCAGCGGTCAGTTGCAGCTCTGCCCAACAGCGTGTTCTCAGTTCTGCGGGCAAGCACGCCCTCTTGCCTTGGCCCCGAGAGCAAAGCCCCGAGCGAGCACTCGACTCAGTGCAATGCACCCGGAAGGACGCTCTCGCTCGTCTTTCAAGGAGCGATTCCTAACAGCAGAAGCAGCAGAGGCACAAACTGCATGACGAGAAGGGACAACGTAGAACACGTCTCTGTCCTGGCACATTTTCGTGTGCGAAACTTCCTTCCGGGTCTCCGGGCCTCCGGGCCTTGCGAAGCCCTGTGTACTGCGAGCGCTGCTACTCGCAGCTGAGAAGGACCGTGGAGCTAGCGGCGAATTCGGAGAGCTCTTCGCTGCACTGCGCCGCTCGCAAGCGGCTTCGTTCTTCGCCTTCTGCCGTCCGGCGAGAGCTGAACTCCAGCGGTCAGTTGCAGCTCTGCCCAACAGCGTGTTCTCAGTTCTGCGGGCAAGCACGCCCTCTTGCCTTGGCCCCGAGAGCAAAGCCCCGAGCGAGCACTCGACTCAGTGCAATGCACCCGGAAGGACGCTCTCGCTCGCCTTTCAAGGAGCGATTCCTAACAGCAGAAGCAGCAGAGGCACAAACTGCATGACGAGAAGGGACAACGTAGAACACGTCTCTGTCCTGGCACATTTTCGTGTGCGATACTTCCCTCCGGGTCTTCGGGCCTTGCGAAGCTCTGTGTACTGCGAGCGCTGCTACTCGCAGCTGAGAAGGACCGTGGAGCTAGCGGCGAATTCGGAGAGCTCTTCGCTGCACTGCGCCGCTCGCAAGCGGCTTCCTTCTTCGCCTTCTGCCGTCCGGCGAGAGCTGAACTCCAGCGGTCAGTTGCAGCTCTGCCCAACAGCGTGTTCTCAGTTCTGCGGGCAAGCACGCCCTCTTGCCTTGGCCCCGAGAGCAAAGTCCCGAGCGAGCACTCGACTCAGTGCAATGCACCCGGAAGGACGCTCTCGCTCGTCTTTCAAGGAGCGATTCCTAACAGCAGAAGCAGCAGAGGCACAAACTGCATGACGAGAGGGGACAACGTAGAACACGTCTCTGTCCTGGCACATTTTCGTGTGCGATACTTCCCTCCGGGTCTTCGGGCCTTGCGAAGCTCTGTGTACTGCGAGCGCTGCTACTCGCAGCTGAGAAGGACCGTGGAGCTAGCGGCGAATTCGGAGAGCTCTTCGCTGCACTGCGCCGCTCGCAAGCGGCTTCGTTCTTCGCCTTCTGCCGTCCGGCGAGAGCTGAACTCCAGCGGTCAGTTGCAGCTCTGCCCAACAGCGTGTTCTCAGTTCTGCGGGCAAGCACGCCCTCTTGCCTTGGCCCCGAGAGCAAAGCCCCGAGCGAGCACTCGACTCAGTGCAATGCACCCGGAAGGACGCTCTCGCTCGCCTTTCAAGGAGCGATTCCTAACAGCAGAAGCAGCAGAGGCACAAACTGCATGACGAGAAGGGACAACGTAGAACACGTCTCTGTCCTGGCACATTTTCGTGTGCGATACTTCCCTCCGGGTCTTCGGGCCTTGCGAAGCTCTGTGTACTGCGAGCGCTGCTACTCGCAGCTGAGAAGGACCGTGGAGCTAGCGGCGAATTCGGAGAGCTCTTCGCTGCACTGCGCCGCTCGCAAGCGGCTTCGTTCTTCGCCTTCTGCCGTCCGGCGAGAGCTGAACTCCAGCGGTCAGTTGCAGCTCTGCCCAACAGCGTGTTCTCAGTTCTGCGGGCAAGCACGCCCTCTTGCCTTGGCCCCGAGAGCAAAGCCCCGAGCGAGCACTCGACTCAGTGCAATGCACCCGGAAGGACGCTATCGCTCGCCTTTCAAGGAGCGATTCCTAACAGCAGAAGCAGCAGAGGCACAAACTGCATGACGAGAAGGGACAACGTAGAACACGTCTCTGTCCTGGCACATTTTCGTGTGCGATACTTCCCTCCGGGTCTTCGGGCCTTGCGAAGCTCTGTGTACTGCGAGCGCTGCTACTCGCAGCTGAGAAGGACCGTGGAGCTAGCGGCGAATTCGGAGAGCTCTTCGCTGCACTGCGCCGCTCGCAAGCGGCTTCGTTCTTCGCCTTCTGCCGTCCGGCGAGAGCTGAACTCCAGCGGTCAGTTGCAGCTCTGCCCAACAGCGTGTTCTCAGTTCTGCGGGCAAGCACGCCCTCTTGCCTTGGCCCCGAGAGCAAAGTCCCGAGCGAGCACTCGACTCAGTGCAATGCACCCGGAAGGACGCTCTCGCTCGTCTTTCAAGGAGCGATTCCTAACAGCAGAAGCAGCAGAGGCACAAACTGCATGACGAGAAGGGACAACGTAGAACACGTTTCTGTCCTGGCACATTTTCGTGTGCGAAACTTCCCTCCGGGTCTCCGGGCCTCCGGGCCTTGCGAAGCCCTGTGTACTGCGAGCGCTGCTACTCGCAGCTGAGAAGGACCGTGGAGCTAGCGGCGAATTCGGAGAGCTCTTCGCTGCACTGCGCCGCTCGCAAGCGGCTTCGTTCTTCGCCTTCTGCCGTCCGGCGAGAGCTGAACTCCAGCGGTCAGTTGCAGCTCTGCCCAACAGCGTGTTCTCAGTTCTGCGGGCAAGCACGCCCTCTTGCCTTGGCCCCGAGTGCAAAGTCCCGAGCGAGCACTCGACTCAGTGCAATGCACCCGGAAGGACGCTCTCGCTCGTCTTTCAAGGAGCGATTCCTAACAGCAGAAGCAGCAGAGGCACAAACTGCATGACGAGAGGGGACAACGTAGAACACGTCTCTGTCCTGGCACATTTTCGTGTGCGATACTTCCCTCCGGGTCTTCGGGCCTTGCGAAGCTCTGTGTACTGCGAGCGCTGCTACTCGCAGCTGAGAAGGACCGTGGAGCTAGCGGCGAATTCGGAGAGCTCTTCGCTGCACTGCGCCGCTCGCAAGCGGCTTCGTTCTTCGCCTTCTGCCGTCCGGCGAGAGCTGAACTCCAGCGGTCAGTTGCAGCTCTGCCCAACAGCGTGTTCTCAGTTCTGCGGGCAAGCACGCCCTCTTGCCTTGGCCCCGAGAGCAAAGTCCCGAGCGAGCACTCGACTCAGTGCAATGCACCCGGAAGGACGCTCTCGCTCGTCTTTCAAGGAGCGATTCCTAACAGCAGAAGCAGCAGAGGCACAAACTGCACGACGAGAAGGGACAACGTAGAACACGTCTCTGTCCTGGCACATTTTCGTGTGCGAAACTTCCCTCCGGGTCTCCGGGCCTTGCGAAGCCCTGTGTACTGCGAGCGCTGCTACTCGCAGCTGAGAAGGACCGTGGAGCTAGCGGCGAATTCGGAGAGCTCTTCGCTGCACTGCGCCGCTCGCAAGCGGCTTCGTTCTTCGCCTTCTGCCGTCCGGCGAGAGCTGAACTCCAGCGGTCAGTTGCAGCTCTGCCCAACAGCGTGTTCTCAGTTCTGCGGGCAAGCACGCCCTCTTGCCTTGGCCCCGAGAGCAAAGTCCCGAGCGAGCACTCGACTCAGTGCAATGCACCCGGAAGGACGCTCTCGCTCGCCTTTCAAGGAGCGATTCCTAACAGCAGAAGCAGCAGAGGCACAAACTGCACGACGAGAAGGGACAACGTAGAACACGTCTCTGTCCTGGCACATTTTCGTGTGCGAAACTTCCCTCCGGGTCATCGGGCCTTGCGAAGCCCTGTGTACTGCGAGCGCTGCTACTCGCAGCTGAGAAGGACCGTGGAGCTAGCGGCGAATTCGGAGAGCTCTTCGCTGCACTGCGCCGCTCGCAAGCGGCTTCGTTCTTCGCCTTCTGCCGTCCGGCGAGAGCTGAACTCCAGCGGTCAGTTGCAGCTCTGCCCAACAGCGTGTTCTCAGTTCTGCGGGCAAGCACGCCCTCTTGCCTTGGCCCCGAGAGCAAAGCCCCGAGCGAGCACTCGACTCAGTGCAATGCACCCGGAAGGACGCTCTCGCTCGCCTTTCAAGGAGCGATTCCTAACAGCAGAAGCAGCAGAGGCACAAACTGCATGACGAGAAGGGACAACGTAGAACACGTCTCTGTCCTGGCACATTTTCGTGTGCGATACTTCCCTCCGGGTCTTCGGGCCTTGCGAAGCTCTGTGTACTGCGAGCGCTGCTACTCGCAGCTGAGAAGGACCGTGGAGCTAGCGGCGAATTCGGAGAGCTCTTCGCTGCACTGCGCCGCTCGCAAGCGGCTTCGTTCTTCGCCTTCTGCCGTCCGGCGAGAGCTGAACTCCAGCGGTCAGTTGCAGCTCTGCCCAACAGGGTGTTCTCAGTTCTGCGGGCAAGCACGCCCTCTTGCCTTGGCCCCGAGAGCAAAGTCCCGAGCGAGCACTCGACTCAGTGCAATGCACCCGGAAGGACGCTCTCGCTCGTCTTTCAAGGAGCGATTCCTAACAGCAGAAGCAGCAGAGGCACAAACTGCATGACGAGAGGGGACAACGTAGAACACGTCTCTGTCCTGGCACATTTTCGTGTGCGAAACTTCCCTCCGGGTCTCCGGGCCTCCGGGCCTTGCGAAGCCCTGTGTACTGCGAGCGCTGCTACTCGCAGCTGAGAAGGACCGTGGAGCTAGCGGCGAATTCGGAGAGCTCTTCGCTGCACTGCGCCGCTCGCAAGCGGCTTCGTTCTTCGCCTTCTGCCGTCCGGCGAGAGCTGAACTCCAGCGGTCAGTTGCAGCTCTGCCCAACAGCGTGTTCTCAGTTCTGCGGGCAAGCACGCCCTCTTGCCTTGGCCCCGAGAGCAAAGTCCCGAGCGAGCACTCGACTCAGTGCAATGCACCCGGAAGGACGCTCTCGCTCGCCTTTCAAGGAGCGATTCCTAACAGCAGAAGCAGCAGAGGCACAAACTGCATGACGAGAAGGGACAACGTAGAACACGTCTCTGTCCTGGCGCATTTTCGTGTGCGATACTTCCCTCCGGGTCTTCGGGCCTTGCGAAGCTCTGTGTACTGCGAGCGCTGCTACTCGCAGCTGAGAAGGACCGTGGAGCCAGCGGCGAATTCGGAGAGCTCTTCGCTGCACTGCGCCGCTCGCAAGCGGCTTCGTTCTTCGCCTTCTGCCGTCCGGCGAGAGCTGAACTCCAGCGGTCAGTTGCAGCTCTGCCCAACAGCGTGTTCTCAGTTCTGCGGGCAAGCACGCCCTCTTGCCTTGGCCCCGAGTGCAAAGTCCCGAGCGAGCACTCGACTCAGTGCAATGCACCCGGAAGGACGCTCTCGCTCGTCTTTCAAGGAGCGATTCCTAACAGCAGAAGCAGCAGAGGCACAAACTGCATGACGAGAAGGGACAACGTAGAACACGTCTCTGTCCTGGCACATTTTCGTGTGCGATACTTCCCTCCGGGTCTTCGGGCCTTGCGAAGCCCTGTGTACTGCGAGCGCTGCTACTCGCAGCTGAGAAGGACCGTGGAGCTAGCGGCGAATTCGGAGAGCTCTTCGCTGCACTGCGCCGCTCGCAAGCGGCTTCGTTCTTCGCCTTCTGCCGTCCGGCGAGAGCTGAACTCCAGCGGTCAGTTGCAGCTCTGCCCAACAGCGTGTTCTCAGTTCTGCGGGCAAGCACGCCCTCTTGCCTTGGCCCAGAGAGCAAAGTCCCGAGCGAGCACTCGACTCAGTGCAATGCACCCGGAAGGACGCTCTCGCTCGCCTTTCAAGGAGCGATTCCTAACAGCAGAAGCAGCAGAGGCACAAACTGCACGACGAGAAGGGACAACGTAGAACACGTCTCTGTCCCGGCGCATTTTCGTGTGCGATACTTCCCTCCGGGTCTTCGGGCCTTGCGAAGCCCTGTGTACTGCGAGCGCTGCTACTCGCAGCTGAGAAGGACCGTGGAGCTAGCGGCGAATTCGGAGAGCTCTTCGCTGCACTGCGCCGCTCGCAAGCGGCTTCGTTCTTCGCCTTCTGCCGTCCGGCGAGAGCTGAACTCCAGCGGTCAGTTGCAGCTCTGCCCAACAGCGTGTTCTCAGTTCTGCGGGCAAGCACGCCCTCTTGCCTTGGCCCCGAGAGCAAAGCCCCGAGCGAGCACTCGACTCAGTGCAATGCACCCGGAAGGACGCTCTCGCTCGTCTTTCAAGGAGCGATTCCTAACAGCAGAAGCAGCAGAGGCACAAACTGCATGACGAGAAGGGACAACGTAGAACACGTCTCTGTCCTGGCACATTTTCGTGTGCGAAACTTCCCTCCGGGTCTCCGGGCCTCCGGGCCTTGCGAAGCCCTGTGTACTGCGAGCGCTGCTACTCGCAGCTGAGAAGGACCGTGGAGCTAGCGGCGAATTCGGAGAGCTCTTCGCTGCACTGCGCCGCTCGCAAGCGGCTTCGTTCTTCGCCTTCTGCCGTCCGGCGAGAGCTGAACTCCAGCGGTCAGTTGCAGCTCTGCCTAACAGCGTGTTCTCAGTTCTGCGGGCAAGCACGCCCTCTTGCCTTGGCCCCGAGAGCAAAGCCCCGAGCGAGCACTCGACTCAGTGCAATGCACCCGGAAGGACGCTCTCGCTCGCCTTTCAAGGAGCGATTCCTAACAGCAGAAGCAGCAGAGGCACAAACTGCATGACGAGAAGGGACAACGTAGAACACGTCTCTGTCCTGGCACATTTTCGTGTGCGATACTTCCCTCCGGGTCTTCGGGCCTTGCGAAGCTCTGTGTACTGCGAGCGCTGCTACTCGCAGCTGAGAAGGACCGTGGAGCTAGCGGCGAATTCGGAGAGCTCTTCGCTGCACTGCGCCGCTCGCAAGCGGCTTCGTTCTTCGCCTTCTGCCGTCCGGCGAGAGCTGAACTCCAGCGGTCAGTTGCAGCTCTGCCCAACAGGGTGTTCTCAGTTCTGCGGGCAAGCACGCCCTCTTGCCTTGGCCCCGAGAGCAAAGTCCCGAGCGAGCACTCGACTCAGTGCAATGCACCCGGAAGGACGCTCTCGCTCGTCTTTCAAGGAGCGATTCCTAACAGCAGAAGCAGCAGAGGCACAAACTGCATGACGAGAGGGGACAACGTAGAACACGTCTCTGTCCTGGCACATTTTCGTGTGCGAAACTTCCCTCCGGGTCTCCGGGCCTCCGGGCCTTGCGAAGCCCTGTGTACTGCGAGCGCTGCTACTCGCAGCTGAGAAGGACCGTGGAGCTAGCGGCGAATTCGGAGAGCTCTTCGCTGCACTGCGCCGCTCGCAAGCGGCTTCGTTCTTCGCCTTCTGCCGTCCGGCGAGAGCTGAACTCCAGCGGTCAGTTGCAGCTCTGCCCAACAGCGTGTTCTCAGTTCTGCGGGCAAGCACGCCCTCTTGCCTTGGCCCCGAGAGCAAAGCCCCGAGCGAGCACTCGACTCAGTGCAATGCACCCGGAAGGACGCTCTCGCTCGCCTTTCAAGGAGCGATTCCTAACAGCAGAAGCAGCAGAGGCACAAACTGCATGACGAGAAGGGACAACGTAGAACACGTCTCTGTCCTGGCACATTTTCGTGTGCGATACTTCCCTCCGGGTCTTCGGGCCTTGCGAAGCTCTGTGTACTGCGAGCGCTGCTACTCGCAGCTGAGAAGGACCGTGGAGCTAGCGGCGAATTCGGAGAGCTCTTCGCTGCACTGCGCCGCTCGCAAGCGGCTTCGTTCTTCGCCTTCTGCCGTCCGGCGAGAGCTGAACTCCAGCGGTCAGTTGCAGCTCTGCCCAACAGGGTGTTCTCAGTTCTGCGGGCAAGCACGCCCTCTTGCCTTGGCCCCGAGAGCAAAGTCCCGAGCGAGCACTCGACTCAGTGCAATGCACCCGGAAGGACGCTCTCGCTCGTCTTTCAAGGAGCGATTCCTAACAGCAGAAGCAGCAGAGGCACAAACTGCATGACGAGAGGGGACAACGTAGAACACGTCTCTGTCCTGGCACATTTTCGTGTGCGAAACTTCCCTCCGGGTCTCCGGGCCTCCGGGCCTTGCGAAGCCCTGTGTACTGCGAGCGCTGCTACTCGCAGCTGAGAAGGACCGTGGAGCTAGCGGCGAATTCGGAGAGCTCTTCGCTGCACTGCGCCGCTCGCAAGCGGCTTCTTTCTTCGCCTTCTGCCGTCCGGCGAGAGCTGAACTCCAGCGGTCAGTTGCAGCTCTGCCCAACAGCGTGTTCTCAGTTCTGCGGGCAAGCACGCCCTCTTGCCTTGGCCCCGAGAGCAAAGTCCCGAGCGAGCACTCGACTCAGTGCAATGCACCCGGAAGGACGCTCTCGCTCGTCTTTCAAGGAGCGATTCCTAACAGCAGAAGCAGCGGAGGCACAAACTGCACGACGAGAAGGGACAACGTAGAACACGTCTCTGTCCTGGCGCATTTTCGTGTGCGATACTTCCCTCCGGGTCTTCGGGCCTTGCGAAGCTCTGTGTACTGCGAGCGCTGCTACTCGCAGCTGAGAAGGACCGTGGAGCTAGCGGCGAATTCGGAGAGCTCTTCGCTGCACTGCGCCGCTCGCAAGCGGCTTCGTTCTTCGCCTTCTGCCGTCCGGCGAGAGCTGAACTCCAGCGGTCAGTTGCAGCTCTGCCCAACAGGGTGTTCTCAGTTCTGCGGGCAAGCACGCCCTCTTGCCTTGGCCCCGAGAGCAAAGTCCCGAGCGAGCACTCGACTCAGTGCAATGCACCCGGAAGGACGCTCTCGCTCGTCTTTCAAGGAGCGATTCCTAACAGCAGAAGCAGCAGAGGCACAAACTGCATGACGAGAGGGGACAACGTAGAACACGTCTCTGTCCTGGCACATTTTCGTGTGCGAAACTTCCCTCCGGGTCTCCGGGCCTCCGGGCCTTGCGAAGCCCTGTGTACTGCGAGCGCTGCTACTCGCAGCTGAGAAGGACCGTGGAGCTAGCGGCGAATTCGGAGAGCTCTTCGCTGCACTGCGCCGCTCGCAAGCGGCTTCGTTCTTCGCCTTCTGCCGTCCGGCGAGAGCTGAACTCCAGCGGTCAGTTGCAGCTCTGCCCAACAGCGTGTTCTCAGTTCTGCGGGCAAGCACGCCCTCTTGCCTTGGCCCCGAGAGCAAAGCCCCGAGCGAGCACTCGACTCAGTGCAATGCACCCGGAAGGACGCTCTCGCTCGCCTTTCAAGGAGCGATTCCTAACAGCAGAAGCAGCAGAGGCACAAACTGCATGACGAGAAGGGACAACGTAGAACACGTCTCTGTCCTGGCACATTTTCGTGTGCGATACTTCCCTCCGGGTCTTCGGGCCTTGCGAAGCTCTGTGTACTGCGAGCGCTGCTACTCGCAGCTGAGAAGGACCGTGGAGCTAGCGGCGAATTCGGAGAGCTCTTCGCTGCACTGCGCCGCTCGCAAGCGGCTTCGTTCTTCGCCTTCTGCCGTCCGGCGAGAGCTGAACTCCAGCGGTCAGTTGCAGCTCTGCCCAACAGGGTGTTCTCAGTTCTGCGGGCAAGCACGCCCTCTTGCCTTGGCCCCGAGAGCAAAGTCCCGAGCGAGCACTCGACTCAGTGCAATGCACCCGGAAGGACGCTCTCGCTCGTCTTTCAAGGAGCGATTCCTAACAGCAGAAGCAGCAGAGGCACAAACTGCATGACGAGAGGGGACAACGTAGAACACGTCTCTGTCCTGGCACATTTTCGTGTGCGAAACTTCCCTCCGGGTCTCCGGGCCTCCGGGCCTTGCGAAGCCCTGTGTACTGCGAGCGCTGCTACTCGCAGCTGAGAAGGACCGTGGAGCTAGCGGCGAATTCGGAGAGCTCTTCGCTGCACTGCGCCGCTCGCAAGCGGCTTCTTTCTTCGCCTTCTGCCGTCCGGCGAGAGCTGAACTCCAGCGGTCAGTTGCAGCTCTGCCCAACAGCGTGTTCTCAGTTCTGCGGGCAAGCACGCCCTCTTGCCTTGGCCCCGAGAGCAAAGTCCCGAGCGAGCACTCGACTCAGTGCAATGCACCCGGAAGGACGCTCTCGCTCGTCTTTCAAGGAGCGATTCCTAACAGCAGAAGCAGCGGAGGCACAAACTGCACGACGAGAAGGGACAACGTAGAACACGTCTCTGTCCTGGCGCATTTTCGTGTGCGATACTTCCCTCCGGGTCTTCGGGCCTTGCGAAGCTCTGTGTACTGCGAGCGCTGCTACTCGCAGCTGAGAAGGACCGTGGAGCTAGCGGCGAATTCGGAGAGCTCTTCGCTGCACTGCGCCGCTCGCAAGCGGCTTCGTTCTTCGCCTTCTGCCGTCCGGCGAGAGCTGAACTCCAGCGGTCAGTTGCAGCTCTGCCCAACAGCGTGTTCTCAGTTCTGCGGGCAAGCACGCCCTCTTGCCTTGGCCCCGAGAGCAAAGCCCCGAGCGAGCACTCGACTCAGTGCAATGCACCCGGAAGGACGCTCTCGCTCGCCTTTCAAGGAGCGATTCCTAACAGCAGAAGCAGCAGAGGCACAAACTGCATGACGAGAAGGGACAACGTAGAACACGTCTCTGTCCTGGCACATTTTCGTGTGCGATACTTCCCTCCGGGTCTTCGGGCCTTGCGAAGCTCTGTGTACTGCGAGCGCTGCTACTCGCAGCTGAGAAGGACCGTGGAGCTAGCGGCGAATTCGGAGAGCTCTTCGCTGCACTGCGCCGCTCGCAAGCGGCTTCGTTCTTCGCCTTCTGCCGTCCGGCGAGAGCTGAACTCCAGCGGTCAGTTGCAGCTCTGCCCAACAGGGTGTTCTCAGTTCTGCGGGCAAGCACGCCCTCTTGCCTTGGCCCCGAGAGCAAAGTCCCGAGCGAGCACTCGACTCAGTGCAATGCACCCGGAAGGACGCTCTCGCTCGTCTTTCAAGGAGCGATTCCTAACAGCAGAAGCAGCAGAGGCACAAACTGCATGACGAGAGGGGACAACGTAGAACACGTCTCTGTCCTGGCACATTTTCGTGTGCGAAACTTCCCTCCGGGTCTCCGGGCCTCCGGGCCTTGCGAAGCTCTGTGTACTGCGAGCGCTGCTACTCGCAGCTGAGAAGGACCGTGGAGCTAGCGGCGAATTCGGAGAGCTCTTCGCTGCACTGCGCCGCTCGCAAGCGGCTTCGTTCTTCGCCTTCTGCCGTCCGGCGAGAGCTGAACTCCAGCGGTCAGTTGCAGCTCTGCCCAACAGCGTGTTCTCAGTTCTGCGGGCAAGCACGCCCTCTTGCCTTGGCCCCGAGAGCAAAGCCCCGAGCGAGCACTCGACTCAGTGCAATGCACCCGGAAGGACGCTCTCGCTCGCCTTTCAAGGAGCGATTCCTAACAGCAGAAGCAGCAGAGGCACAAACTGCATGACGAGAAGGGACAACGTAGAACACGTCTCTGTCCTGGCGCATTTTCGTGTGCGATACTTCCCTCCGGGTCTTCGGGCCTTGCGAAGCTCTGTGTACTGCGAGCGCTGCTACTCGCAGCTGAGAAGGACCGTGGAGCTAGCGGCGAATTCGGAGAGCTCTTCGCTGCACTGCGCCGCTCGCAAGCGGCTTCGTTCTTCGCCTTCTGCCGTCCGGCGAGAGCTGAACTCCAGCGGTCAGTTGCAGCTCTGCCCAACAGCGTGTTCTCAGTTCTGCGGGCAAGCACGCCCTCTTGCCTTGGCCCCGAGAGCAAAGTCCCGAGCGAGCACTCGACTCAGTGCAATGCACCCGGAAGGACGCTCTCGCTCGTCTTTCAAGGAGCGATTCCTAACAGCAGAAGCAGCAGAGGCACAAACTGCATGACGAGAGGGGACAACGTAGAACACGTCTCTGTCCTGGCACATTTTCGTGTGCGATACTTCCCTCCGGGTCTTCGGGCCTTGCGAAGCTCTGTGTACTGCGAGCGCTGCTACTCGCAGCTGAGAAGGACCGTGGAGCTAGCGGCGAATTCGGAGAGCTCTTCGCTGCACTGCGCCGCTCGCAAGCGGCTTCGTTCTTCGCCTTCTGCCGTCCGGCGAGAGCTGAACTCCAGCGGTCAGTTGCAGCTCTGCCCAACAGCGTGTTCTCAGTTCTGCGGGCAAGCACGCCCTCTTGCCTTGGCCCCGAGAGCAAAGCCCCGAGCGAGCACTCGACTCAGTGCAATGCACCCGGAAGGACGCTCTCGCTCGCCTTTCAAGGAGCGATTCCTAACAGCAGAAGCAGCAGAGGCACAAACTGCATGACGAGAAGGGACAACGTAGAACACGTCTCTGTCCTGGCACATTTTCGTGTGCGATACTTCCCTCCGGGTCTTCGGGCCTTGCGAAGCTCTGTGTACTGCGAGCGCTGCTACTCGCAGCTGAGAAGGACCGTGGAGCTAGCGGCGAATTCGGAGAGCTCTTCGCTGCACTGCGCCGCTCGCAAGCGGCTTCGTTCTTCGCCTTCTGCCGTCCGGCGAGAGCTGAACTCCAGCGGTCAGTTGCAGCTCTGCCCAACAGCGTGTTCTCAGTTCTGCGGGCAAGCACGCCCTCTTGCCTTGGCCCCGAGAGCAAAGCCCCGAGCGAGCACTCGACTCAGTGCAATGCACCCGGAAGGACGCTCTCGCTCGCCTTTCAAGGAGCGATTCCTAACAGCAGAAGCAGCAGAGGCACAAACTGCATGACGAGAGGGGACAACGTAGAACACGTCTCTGTCCTGGCACATTTTCGTGTGCGATACTTCCCTCCGGGTCTTCGGGCCTTGCGAAGCTCTGTGTACTGCGAGCGCTGCTACTCGCAGCTGAGAAGGACCGTGGAGCTAGCGGCGAATTCGGAGAGCTCTTCGCTGCACTGCGCCGCTCGCAAGCGGCTTCGTTCTTCGCCTTCTGCCGTCCGGCGAGAGCTGAACTCCAGCGGTCAGTTGCAGCTCTGCCCAACAGCGTGTTCTCAGTTCTGCGGGCAAGCACGCCCTCTTGCCTTGGCCCCGAGAGCAAAGTCCCGAGCGAGCACTCGACTCAGTGCAATGCACCCGGAAGGACGCTCTCGCTCGCCTTTCAAGGAGCGATTCCTAACAGCAGAAGCAGCAGAGGCACAAACTGCATGACGAGAAGGGACAACGTAGAACACGTCTCTGTCCTGGCGCATTTTCGTGTGCGATACTTCCCTCCGGGTCTTCGGGCCTTGCGAAGCTCTGTGTACTGCGAGCGCTGCTACTCGCAGCTGAGAAGGACCGTGGAGCTAGCGGCGAATTCGGAGAGCTCTTCGCTGCACTGCGCCGCTCGCAAGCGGCTTCGTTCTTCGCCTTCTGCCGTCCGGCGAGAGCTGAACTCCAGCGGTCAGTTGCAGCTCTGCCCAACAGCGTGTTCTCAGTTCTGCGGGCAAGCACGCCCTCTTGCCTTGGCCCCGAGAGCAAAGTCCCGAGCGAGCACTCGACTCAGTGCAATGCACCCGGAAGGACGCTCTCGCTCGTCTTTCAAGGAGCGATTCCTAACAGCAGAAGCAGCAGAGGCACAAACTGCATGACGAGAGGGGACAACGTAGAACACGTCTCTGTCCTGGCACATTTTCGTGTGCGATACTTCCCTCCGGGTCTTCGGGCCTTGCGAAGCTCTGTGTACTGCGAGCGCTGCTACTCGCAGCTGAGAAGGACCGTGGAGCTAGCGGCGAATTCGGAGAGCTCTTCGCTGCACTGCGCCGCTCGCAAGCGGCTTCGTTCTTCGCCTTCTGCCGTCCGGCGAGAGCTGAACTCCAGCGGTCAGTTGCAGCTCTGCCCAACAGCGTGTTCTCAGTTCTGCGGGCAAGCACGCCCTCTTGCCTTGGCCCCGAGAGCAAAGCCCCGAGCGAGCACTCGACTCAGTGCAATGCACCCGGAAGGACGCTCTCGCTCGCCTTTCAAGGAGCGATTCCTAACAGCAGAAGCAGCAGAGGCACAAACTGCATGACGAGAAGGGACAACGTAGAACACGTCTCTGTCCTGGCACATTTTCGTGTGCGATACTTCCCTCCGGGTCTTCGGGCCTTGCGAAGCTCTGTGTACTGCGAGCGCTGCTACTCGCAGCTGAGAAGGACCGTGGAGCTAGCGGCGAATTCGGAGAGCTCTTCGCTGCACTGCGCCGCTCGCAAGCGGCTTCGTTCTTCGCCTTCTGCCGTCCGGCGAGAGCTGAACTCCAGCGGTCAGTTGCAGCTCTGCCCAACAGCGTGTTCTCAGTTCTGCGGGCAAGCACGCCCTCTTGCCTTGGCCCCGAGAGCAAAGCCCCGAGCGAGCACTCGACTCAGTGCAATGCACCCGGAAGGACGCTCTCGCTCGCCTTTCAAGGAGCGATTCCTAACAGCAGAAGCAGCAGAGGCACAAACTGCATGACGAGAGGGGACAACGTAGAACACGTCTCTGTCCTGGCACATTTTCGTGTGCGATACTTCCCTCCGGGTCTTCGGGCCTTGCGAAGCTCTGTGTACTGCGAGCGCTGCTACTCGCAGCTGAGAAGGACCGTGGAGCTAGCGGCGAATTCGGAGAGCTCTTCGCTGCACTGCGCCGCTCGCAAGCGGCTTCGTTCTTCGCCTTCTGCCGTCCGGCGAGAGCTGAACTCCAGCGGTCAGTTGCAGCTCTGCCCAACAGCGTGTTCTCAGTTCTGCGGGCAAGCACGCCCTCTTGCCTTGGCCCCGAGAGCAAAGTCCCGAGCGAGCACTCGACTCAGTGCAATGCACCCGGAAGGACGCTCTCGCTCGTCTTTCAAGGAGCGATTCCTAACAGCAGAAGCAGCAGAGGCACAAACTGCATGACGAGAGGGGACAACGTAGAACACGTCTCTGTCCTGGCACATTTTCGTGTGCGATACTTCCCTCCGGGTCTTCGGGCCTTGCGAAGCTCTGTGTACTGCGAGCGCTGCTACTCGCAGCTGAGAAGGACCGTGGAGCTAGCGGCGAATTCGGAGAGCTCTTCGCTGCACTGCGCCGCTCGCAAGCGGCTTCGTTCTTCGCCTTCTGCCGTCCGGCGAGAGCTGAACTCCAGCGGTCAGTTGCAGCTCTGCCCAACAGCGTGTTCTCAGTTCTGCGGGCAAGCACGCCCTCTTGCCTTGGCCCCGAGAGCAAAGCCCCGAGCGAGCACTCGACTCAGTGCAATGCACCCGGAAGGACGCTCTCGCTCGCCTTTCAAGGAGCGATTCCTAACAGCAGAAGCAGCAGAGGCACAAACTGCATGACGAGAAGGGACAACGTAGAACACGTCTCTGTCCTGGCACATTTTCGTGTGCGAAACTTCCCTCCGGGTCTCCGGGCCTCCGGGCCTTGCGAAGCCCTGTGTACTGCGAGCGCTGCTACTCGCAGCTGAGAAGGACCGTGGAGCTAGCGGCGAATTCGGAGAGCTCTTCGCTGCACTGCGCCGCTCGCAAGCGGCTTCGTTCTTCGCCTTCTGCCGTCCGGCGAGAGCTGAACTCCAGCGGTCAGTTGCAGCTCTGCCCAACAGCGTGTTCTCAGTTCTGCGGG
Organism: Sturnus vulgaris; assembly: GCF_052056855.1. NCBI lineage: Eukaryota > Metazoa > Chordata > Aves > Passeriformes > Sturnidae > Sturnus > Sturnus vulgaris. The sequence goes on from NW_028276038.1 coordinate 23,161, forward strand.
CAAGCACGCCCTCTTGCCTTGGCCCCGAGAGCAAAGCCCCGAGCGAGCACTCGACTCAGTGCAATGCACCCGGAAGGACGCTCTCGCTCGCCTTTCAAGGAGCGATTCCTAACAGCAGAAGCAGCAGAGGCACAAACTGCACGACGAGAGGGGACAACGTAGAACACGTCTCTGTCCTGGCACATTTTCGTGTGCGATACTTCCCTCCGGGTCTTCGGGCCTTGCGAAGCTCTGTGTACTGCGAGCGCTGCTACTCGCAGCTGAGAAGGACCGTGGAGCTAGCGGCGAATTCGGAGAGCTCTTCGCTGCACTGCGCCGCTCGCAAGCGGCTTCCTTCTTCGCCTTCTGCCGTCCGGCGAGAGCTGAACTCCAGCGGTCAGTTGCAGCTCTGCCCAACAGCGTGTTCTCAGTTCTGCGGGCAAGCACGCCCTCTTGCCTTGGCCCCGAGAGCAAAGTCCCGAGCGAGCACTCGACTCAGTGCAATGCACCCGGAAGGACGCTCTCGCTCGTCTTTCAAGGAGCGATTCCTAACAGCAGAAGCAGCAGAGGCACAAACTGCATGACGAGAAGGGACAACGTAGAACACGTCTCTGTCCTGGCACATTTTCGTGTGCGAAACTTCCCTCCGGGTCTCCGGGCCTTGCGAAGCCCTGTGTACTGCGAGCGCTGCTACTCGCAGCTGAGAAGGACCGTGGAGCTAGCGGCGAATTCGGAGAGCTCTTCGCTGCACTGCGCCGCTCGCAAGCGGCTTCGTTCTTCGCCTTCTGCCGTCCGGCGAGAGCTGAACTCCAGCGGTCAGTTGCAGCTCTGCCCAACAGCGTGTTCTCAGTTCTGCGGGCAAGCACGCCCTCTTGCCTTGGCCCCGAGAGCAAAGTCCCGAGCGAGCACTCGACTCAGTGCAATGCACCCGGAAGGACGCTCTCGCTCGCCTTTCAAGGAGCGATTCCTAACAGCAGAAGCAGCAGAGGCACAAACTGCATGACGAGAAGGGACAACGTAGAACACGTCTCTGTCCTGGCACATTTTCGTGTGCGAAACTTCCCTCCGGGTCTCCGGGCCTCCGGGCCTTGCGAAGCCCTGTGTACTGCGAGCGCTGCTACTCGCAGCTGAGAAGGACCGTGGAGCTAGCGGCGAATTCGGAGAGCTCTTCGCTGCACTGCGCCGCTCGCAAGCGGCTTCGTTCTTCGCCTTCTGCCGTCCGGCGAGAGCTGAACTCCAGCGGTCAGTTGCAGCTCTGCCCAACAGCGTGTTCTCAGTTCTGCGGGCAAGCACGCCCTCTTGCCTTGGCCCCGAGAGCAAAGTCCCGAGCGAGCACTCGACTCAGTGCAATGCACCCGGAAGGACGCTCTCGCTCGTCTTTCAAGGAGCGATTCCTAACAGCAGAAGCAGCAGAGGCACAAACTGCATGACGAGAAGGGACAACGTAGAACACGTCTCTGTCCTGGCACATTTTCGTGTGCGAAACTTCCCTCCGGGTCTCCGGGCCTCCGGGCCTTGCGAAGCCCTGTGTACTGCGAGCGCTGCTACTCGCAGCTGAGAAGGACCGTGGAGCTAGCGGCGAATTCGGAGAGCTCTTCGCTGCACTGCGCCGCTCGCAAGCGGCTTCGTTCTTCGCCTTCTGCCGTCCGGCGAGAGCTGAACTCCAGCGGTCAGTTGCAGCTCTGCCCAACAGCGTGTTCTCAGTTCTGCGGGCAAGCACGCCCTCTTGCCTTGGCCCAGAGAGCAAAGTCCCGAGCGAGCACTCGACTCAGTGCAATGCACCCGGAAGGACGCTCTCGCTCGTCTTTCAAGGAGCGATTCCTAACAGCAGAAGCAGCAGAGGCACAAACTGCATGACGAGAGGGGACAACGTAGAACACGTCTCTGTCCTGGCACATTTTCGTGTGCGATACTTCCCTCCGGGTCTTCGGGCCTTGCGAAGCTCTGTGTACTGCGAGCGCTGCTACTCGCAGCTGAGAAGGACCGTGGAGCTAGCGGCGAATTCGGAGAGCTCTTCGCTGCACTGCGCCGCTCGCAAGCGGCTTCGTTCTTCGCCTTCTGCCGTCCGGCGAGAGCTGAACTCCAGCGGTCAGTTGCAGCTCTGCCCAACAGCGTGTTCTCAGTTCTGCGGGCAAGCACGCCCTCTTGCCTTGGCCCCGAGAGCAAAGTCCCGAGCGAGCACTCGACTCAGTGCAATGCACCCGGAAGGACGCTCTCGCTCGCCTTTCAAGGAGCGATTCCTAACAGCAGAAGCAGCAGAGGCACAAACTGCATGACGAGAAGGGACAACGTAGAACACGTCTCTGTCCTGGCACATTTTCGTGTGCGATACTTCCCTCCGGCTCTTCGGGCCTTGCGAAGCTCTGTGTACTGCGAGCGCTGCTACTCGCAGCTGAGAAGGACCGTGGAGCTAGCGGCGAATTCGGAGAGCTCTTCGCTGCACTGCGCCGCTCGCAAGCGGCTTCGTTCTTCGCCTTCTGCCGTCCGGCGAGAGCTGAACTCCAGCGGTCAGTTGCAGCTCTGCCCAACAGCGTGTTCTCAGTTCTGCGGGCAAGCACGCCCTCTTGCCTTGGCCCCGAGAGCAAAGTCCCGAGCGAGCACTCGACTCAGTGCAATGCACCCGGAAGGACGCTCTCGCTCGCCTTTCAAGGAGCGATTCCTAACAGCAGAAGCAGCAGAGGCACAAACTGCATGACGAGAAGGGACAACGTAGAACACGTCTCTGTCCTGGCACATTTTCGTGTGCGAAACTTCCCTCCGGGTCTCCGGGCCTCCGGGCCTTGCGAAGCCCTGTGTACTGCGAGCGCTGCTACTCGCAGCTGAGAAGGACCGTGGAGCTAGCGGCGAATTCGGAGAGCTCTTCGCTGCACTGCGCCGCTCGCAAGCGGCTTCGTTCTTCGCCTTCTGCCGTCCGGCGAGAGCTGAACTCCAGCGGTCAGTTGCAGCTCTGCCCAACAGCGTGTTCTCAGTTCTGCGGGCAAGCACGCCCTCTTGCCTTGGCCCCGAGAGCAAAGTCCCGAGCGAGCACTCGACTCAGTGCAATGCACCCAGAAGGACGCTCTCGCTCGCCTTTCAAAGAGCGATTCCTAACAGCAGAAGCAGCAGAGGCACAAACTGCATGACGAGAAGGGACAACGTAGAACACGTCTCTGTCCTGGCACATTTTCGTGTGCGATACTTCCCTCCGGCTCTTCGGGCCTTGCGAAGCTCTGTGTACTGCGAGCGCTGCTACTCGCAGCTGAGAAGGACCGTGGAGCTAGCGGCGAATTCGGAGAGCTCTTCGCTGCACTGCGCCGCTCGCAAGCGGCTTCGTTCTTCGCCTTCTGCCGTCCGGCGAGAGCTGAACTCCAGCGGTCAGTTGCAGCTCTGCCCAACAGCGTGTTCTCAGTTCTGCGGGCAAGCACGCCCTCTTGCCTTGGCCCCGAGAGCAAAGTCCCGAGCGAGCACTCGACTCAGTGCAATGCACCCGGAAGGACGCTCTCGCTCGCCTTTCAAGGAGCGATTCCTAACAGCAGAAGCAGCAGAGGCACAAACTGCATGACGAGAAGGGACAACGTAGAACACGTCTCTGTCCTGGCACATTTTCGTGTGCGAAACTTCCCTCCGGGTCTCCGGGCCTCCGGGCCTTGCGAAGCCCTGTGTACTGCGAGCGCTGCTACTCGCAGCTGAGAAGGACCGTGGAGCTAGCGGCGAATTCGGAGAGCTCTTCGCTGCACTGCGCCGCTCGCAAGCGGCTTCGTTCTTCGCCTTCTGCCGTCCGGCGAGAGCTGAACTCCAGCGGTCAGTTGCAGCTCTGCCCAACAGCGTGTTCTCAGTTCTGCGGGCAAGCACGCCCTCTTGCCTTGGCCCCGAGAGCAAAGCCCCGAGCGAGCACTCGACTCAGTGCAATGCACCCAGAAGGACGCTCTCGCTCGCCTTTCAAGGAGCGATTCCTAACAGCAGAAGCAGCAGAGGCACAAACTGCATGACGAGAAGGGACAACGTAGAACACGTCTCTGTCCTGGCACATTTTCGTGTGCGATACTTCCCTCCGGCTCTTCGGGCCTTGCGAAGCTCTGTGTACTGCGAGCGCTGCTACTCGCAGCTGAGAAGGACCGTGGAGCTAGCGGCGAATTCGGAGAGCTCTTCGCTGCACTGCGCCGCTCGCAAGCGGCTTCGTTCTTCGCCTTCTGCCGTCCGGCGAGAGCTGAACTCCAGCGGTCAGTTGCAGCTCTGCCCAACAGCGTGTTCTCAGTTCTGCGGGCAAGCACGCCCTCTTGCCTTGTCCCCGAGAGCAAAGTCCCGAGCGAGCACTCGACTCAGTGCAATGCACCCGGAAGGACGCTCTCGCTCGTCTTTCAAGGAGCGATTCCTAACAGCAGAAGCAGCAGAGGCACAAACTGCATGACGAGAAGGGACAACGTAGAACACGTCTCTGTCCTGGCACATTTTCGTGTGCCAAACTTCCCTCCGGGTCTCCGGGCCTCCGGGCCTTGCGAAGCCCTGTGTACTGCGAGCGCTGCTACTCGCAGCTGAGAAGGACCGTGGAGCTAGCGGCGAATTCGGAGAGCTCTTCGCTGCACTGCGCCGCTCGCAAGCGGCTTCGTTCTTCGCCTTCTGCCGTCCGGCGAGAGCTGAACTCCAGCGGTCAGTTGCAGCTCTGCCCAACAGCGTGTTCTCAGTTCTGCGGGCAAGCACGCCCTCTTGCCTTGGCCCAGAGAGCAAAGTCCCGAGCGAGCACTCGACTCAGTGCAATGCACCCGGAAGGACGCTCTCGCTCGTCTTTCAAGGAGCGATTCCTAACAGCAGAAGCAGCAGAGGCACAAACTGCATGACGAGAGGGGACAACGTAGAACACGTCTCTGTCCTGGCGCATTTTCGTGTGCGATACTTCCCTCCGGGTCTTCGGGCCTTGCGAAGCTCTGTGTACTGCGAGCGCTGCTACTCGCAGCTGAGAAGGACCGTGGAGCTAGCGGCGAATTCGGAGAGCTCTTCGCTGCACTGCGCCGCTCGCAAGCGGCTTCGTTCTTCGCCTTCTGCCGTCCGGCGAGAGCTGAACTCCAGCGGTCAGTTGCAGCTCTGCCCAACAGCGTGTTCTCAGTTCTGCGGGCAAGCACGCCCTCTTGCCTTGGCCCCGAGAGCAAAGTCCCGAGCGAGCACTCGACTCAGTGCAATGCACCCGGAAGGACGCTCTCGCTCGCCTTTCAAGGAGCGATTCCTAACAGCAGAAGCAGCAGAGGCACAAACTGCATGACGAGAAGGGACAACGTAGAACACGTCTCTGTCCTGGCGCATTTCGTGTGCCATACTTCCCTCCGGGTCTTCGGGCCTTGCGAAGCCCTGTGTACTGCGAGCGCTGCTACTCGCAGCTGAGAAGGACCGTGGAGCTAGCGGCGAATTCGGAGAGCTCTTCGCTGCACTGCGCCGCTCGCAAGCGGCTTCGTTCTTCGCCTTCTGCCGTCCGGCGAGAGCTGAACTCCAGCGGTCAGTTGCAGCTCTGCCCAACAGCGTGTTCTCAGTTCTGCGGGCAAGCACGCCCTCTTGCCTTGGCCCCGAGAGCAAAGCCCCGAGCGAGCACTCGACTCAGTGCAATGCACCCAGAAGGACGCTCTCGCTCGCCTTTCAAGGAGCGATTCCTAACAGCAGAAGCAGCAGAGGCACAAACTGCATGACGAGAAGGGACAACGTAGAACACGTCTCTGTCCTGGCACATTTTCGTGTGCGATACTTCCCTCCGGCTCTTCGGGCCTTGCGAAGCTCTGTGTACTGCGAGCGCTGCTACTCGCAGCTGAGAAGGACCGTGGAGCTAGCGGCGAATTCGGAGAGCTCTTCGCTGCACTGCGCCGCTCGCAAGCGGCTTCGTTCTTCGCCTTCTGCCGTCCGGCGAGAGCTGAACTCCAGCGGTCAGTTGCAGCTCTGCCCAACAGCGTGTTCTCAGTTCTGCGGGCAAGCACGCCCTCTTGCCTTGGCCCCGAGAGCAAAGTCCCGAGCCAGCACTCGACTCAGTGCAATGCACCCGGAAGGACGCTCTCGCTCGCCTTTCAAGGAGCGATTCCTAACAGCAGAAGCAGCAGAGGCACAAACTGCATGACGAGAAGGGACAACGTAGAACACGTCTCTGTCCTGGCACATTTTCGTGTGCGAAACTTCCCTCCGGGTCTCCGGGCCTCCGGGCCTTGCGAAGCCCTGTGTACTGCGAGCGCTGCTACTCGCAGCTGAGAAGGACCGTGGAGCTAGCGGCGAATTCGGAGAGCTCTTCGCTGCACTGCGCCGCTCGCAAGCGGCTTCGTTCTTCGCCTTCTGCCGTCCGGCGAGAGCTGAACTCCAGCGGTCAGTTGCAGCTCTGCCCAACAGCGTGTTCTCAGTTCTGCGGGCAAGCACGCCCTCTTGCCTTGGCCCCGAGAGCAAAGTCCCGAGCGAGCACTCGACTCAGTGCAATGCACCCGGAAGGACGCTCTCGCTCGCCTTTCAAGGAGCGATTCCTAACAGCAGAAGCAGCAGAGGCACAAACTGCATGACGAGAAGGGACAACGTAGAACACGTCTCTGTCCTGGCACATTTTCGTGTGCGAAACTTCCCTCCGGGTCTCCGGGCCTCCGGGCCTTGCGAAGCCCTGTGTACTGCGAGCGCTGCTACTCGCAGCTGAGAAGGACCGTGGAGCTAGCGGCGAATTCGGAGAGCTCTTCGCTGCACTGCGCCGCTCGCAAGCGGCTTCGTTCTTCGCCTTCTGCCGTCCGGCGAGAGCTGAACTCCAGCGGTCAGTTGCAGCTCTGCCCAACAGCGTGTTCTCAGTTCTGCGGGCAAGCACGCCCTCTTGCCTTGGCCCCGAGAGCAAAGCCCCGAGCGAGCACTCGACTCAGTGCAATGCACCCAGAAGGACGCTCTCGCTCGCCTTTCAAGGAGCGATTCCTAACAGCAGAAGCAGCAGAGGCACAAACTGCATGACGAGAAGGGACAACGTAGAACACGTCTCTGTCCTGGCACATTTTCGTGTGCGATACTTCCCTCCGGCTCTTCGGGCCTTGCGAAGCTCTGTGTACTGCGAGCGCTGCTACTCGCAGCTGAGAAGGACCGTGGAGCTAGCGGCGAATTCGGAGAGCTCTTCGCTGCACTGCGCCGCTCGCAAGCGGCTTCGTTCTTCGCCTTCTGCCGTCCGGCGAGAGCTGAACTCCAGCGGTCAGTTGCAGCTCTGCCCAACAGCGTGTTCTCAGTTCTGCGGGCAAGCACGCCCTCTTGCCTTGGCCCCGAGAGCAAAGTCCCGAGCGAGCACTCGACTCAGTGCAATGCACCCGGAAGGACGCTCTCGCTCGCCTTTCAAGGAGCGATTCCTAACAGCAGAAGCAGCAGAGGCACAAACTGCATGACGAGAGGGGACAACGTAGAACACGTCTCTGTCCTGGCACATTTTCGTGTGCGATACTTCCCTCCGGGTCTTCGGGCCTTGCGAAGCTCTGTGTACTGCGAGCGCTGCTACTCGCAGCTGAGAAGGACCGTGGAGCTAGCGGCGAATTCGGAGAGCTCTTCGCTGCACTGCGCCGCTCGCAAGCGGCTTCGTTCTTCGCCTTCTGCCGTCCGGCGAGAGCTGAACTCCAGCGGTCAGTTGCAGCTCTGCCCAACAGCGTGTTCTCAGTTCTGCGGGCAAGCACGCCCTCTTGCCTTGGCCCCGAGAGCAAAGCCCCGAGCGAGCACTCGACTCAGTGCAATGCACCCGGAAGGACGCTCTCGCTCGCCTTTCAAGGAGCGATTCCTAACAGCTGAAGCAGCAGAGGCACAAACTGCATGACGAGAAGGGACAACGTAGAACACGTCTCTGTCCTGGCACATTTTCGTGTGCGAAACTTCCCTCCGTGGGTCTCCGGGCCTCCGGGCCTTGCGAAGCCCTGTGTACTGCGAGCGCTGCTACTCGCAGCTGAGAAGGACCGTGGAGCTAGCGGCGAATTCGGAGAGCTCTTCGCTGCACTGCGCCGCTCGCAAGCGGCTTCGTTCTTCGCTTCTGCCGTCCGGCGAGAGCTGAACTCCAGCGGTCAGTTGCAGCTCTGCCCAACAGCGTGTTCTCAGTTCTGCGGGCAAGCACGCCCTCTTGCCTTGGCCCGAGAGCAAAGTCCCGAGCGTGCACTCGACTCAGTGCAATGCACCCGGAAGGACGCTCTCGCTCGCCTTTCAAGGAGCGATTCCTAACAGCAGAAGCAGCAGAGGCACAAACTGCATGACGAGAAGGGACAACGTAGAACACGTCTCTGTCCTGGCACATTTTCGTGTGCGATACTTCCCTCCGGGTCTTCGGGCCTTGCGAAGCTCTGTGTACTGCGAGCGCTGCTACTCGCAGCTGAGAAGGACCGTGGAGCTAGCGGCGAATTCGGAGAGCTCTTCGCTGCACTGCGCCGCTCGCAAGCGGCTTCGTTCTTCGCCTTCTGCCGTCCGGCGAGAGCTGAACTCCAGCGGTCAGTTGCAGCTCTGCCCAACAGCGTGTTCTCAGTTCTGCGGGCAAGCACGCCCTCTTGCCTTGGCCCCGAGTGCAAAGTCCCGAGCGAGCACTCGACTCAGTGCAATGCACCCGGAAGGACGCTCTCGCTCGTCTTTCAAGGAGCGATTCCTAACAGCAGAAGCAGCAGAGGCACAAACTGCATGAGGAGAGGGGACAACGTAGAACACGTCTCTGTCCTGGCACATTTTCGTGTGCGATACTTCCCTCCGGGTCTTCGGGCCTTGCGAAGCTCTGTGTACTGCGAGCGCTGCTACTCGCAGCTGAGAAGGACCGTGGAGCTAGCGGCGAATTCGGAGAGCTCTTCGCTGCACTGCGCCGCTCGCAAGCGGCTTCGTTCTTCGCCTTCTGCCGTCCGGCGAGAGCTGAACTCCAGCGGTCAGTTGCAGCTCTGCCCAACAGCGTGTTCTCAGTTCTGCGGGCAAGCACGCCCTCTTGCCTTGGCCCCGAGAGCAAAGCCCCGAGCGAGCACTCGACTCAGTGCAATGCACCCGGAAGGACGCTCTCGCTCGCCTTTCAAGGAGCGATTCCTAACAGCAGAAGCAGCAGAGGCACAAACTGCATGACGAGAAGGGACAACGTAGAACACGTCTCTGTCCTGGCACATTTTCGTGTGCGATACTTCCCTCCGGGTCTTCGGGCCTTGCGAAGCTCTGTGTACTGCGAGCGCTGCTACTCGCAGCTGAGAAGGACCGTGGAGCTAGCGGCGAATTCGGAGAGCTCTTCGCTGCACTGCGCCGCTCGCAAGCGGCTTCCTTCTTCGCCTTCTGCCGTCCGGCGAGAGCTGAACTCCAGCGGTCAGTTGCAGCTCTGCCCAACAGCGTGTTCTCAGTTCTGCGGGCAAGCACGCCCTCTTGCCTTGGCCCCGAGAGCAAAGTCCCGAGCGAGCACTCGACTCAGTGCAATGCACCCGGAAGGACGCTCTCGCTCGTCTTTCAAGGAGCGATTCCTAACAGCAGAAGCAGCAGAGGCACAAACTGCATGACGAGAAGGGACAACGTAGAACACGTCTCTGTCCTGGCACATTTTCGTGTGCGAAACTTCCCTCCGGGTCTCCGGGCCTTGCGAAGCCCTGTGTACTGCGAGCGCTGCTACTCGCAGCTGAGAAGGACCGTGGAGCTAGCGGCGAATTCGGAGAGCTCTTCGCTGCACTGCGCCGCTCGCAAGCGGCTTCGTTCTTCGCCTTCTGCCGTCCGGCGAGAGCTGAACTCCAGCGGTCAGTTGCAGCTCTGCCCAACAGCGTGTTCTCAGTTCTGCGGGCAAGCACGCCCTCTTGCCTTGGCCCCGAGAGCAAAGTCCCGAGCGAGCACTCGACTCAGTGCAATGCACCCGGAAGGACGCTCTCGCTCGTCTTTCAAGGAGCGATTCCTAACAGCAGAAGCAGCAGAGGCACAAACTGCATGACGAGAAGGGACAACGTAGAACACGTCTCTGTCCTGGCACATTTTCGTGTGCGAAACTTCCCTCCGGGTCTCCGGGCCTCCGGGCCTTGCGAAGCCCTGTGTACTGCGAGCGCTGCTACTCGCAGCTGAGAAGGACCGTGGAGCTAGCGGCGAATTCGGAGAGCTCTTCGCTGCACTGCGCCGCTCGCAAGCGGCTTCGTTCTTCGCCTTCTGCCGTCCGGCGAGAGCTGAACTCCAGCGGTCAGTTGCAGCTCTGCCCAACAGCGTGTTCTCAGTTCTGCGGGCAAGCACGCCCTCTTGCCTTGGCCCCGAGTGCAAAGTCCCGAGCGAGCACTCGACTCAGTGCAATGCACCCGGAAGGACGCTCTCGCTCGTCTTTCAAGGAGCGATTCCTAACAGCAGAAGCAGCAGAGGCACAAACTGCATGACGAGAGGGGACAACGTAGAACACGTCTCTGTCCTGGCACATTTTCGTGTGCGATACTTCCCTCCGGGTCTTCGGGCCTTGCGAAGCTCTGTGTACTGCGAGCGCTGCTACTCGCAGCTGAGAAGGACCGTGGAGCTAGCGGCGAATTCGGAGAGCTCTTCGCTGCACTGCGCCGCTCGCAAGCGGCTTCGTTCTTCGCCTTCTGCCGTCCGGCGAGAGCTGAACTCCAGCGGTCAGTTGCAGCTCTGCCCAACAGCGTGTTCTCAGTTCTGCGGGCAAGCACGCCCTCTTGCCTTGGCCCCGAGAGCAAAGTCCCGAGCGAGCACTCGACTCAGTGCAATGCACCCGGAAGGACGCTCTCGCTCGTCTTTCAAGGAGCGATTCCTAACAGCAGAAGCAGCAGAGGCACAAACTGCATGACGAGAAGGGACAACGTAGAACACGTCTCTGTCCTGGCACATTTTCGTGTGCGAAACTTCCCTCCGGGTCTCCGGGCCTTGCGAAGCCCTGTGTACTGCGAGCGCTGCTACTCGCAGCTGAGAAGGACCGTGGAGCTAGCGGCGAATTCGGAGAGCTCTTCGCTGCACTGCGCCGCTCGCAAGCGGCTTCGTTCTTCGCCTTCTGCCGTCCGGCGAGAGCTGAACTCCAGCGGTCAGTTGCAGCTCTGCCCAACAGCGTGTTCTCAGTTCTGCGGGCAAGCACGCCCTCTTGCCTTGGCCCCGAGTGCAAAGTCCCGAGCGAGCACTCGACTCAGTGCAATGCACCCGGAAGGACGCTCTCGCTCGTCTTTCAAGGAGCGATTCCTAACAGCAGAAGCAGCAGAGGCACAAACTGCATGACGAGAGGGGACAACGTAGAACACGTCTCTGTCCTGGCACATTTTCGTGTGCGAAACTTCCCTCCGGGTCTCCGGGCCTCCGGGCCTTGCGAAGCCCTGTGTACTGCGAGCGCTGCTACTCGCAGCTGAGAAGGACCGTGGAGCTAGCGGCGAATTCGGAGAGCTCTTCGCTGCACTGCGCCGCTCGCAAGCGGCTTCGTTCTTCGCCTTCTGCCGTCCGGCGAGAGCTGAACTCCAGCGGTCAGTTGCAGCTCTGCCCAACAGCGTGTTCTCAGTTCTGCGGGCAAGCACGCCCTCTTGCCTTGGCCCCGAGAGCAAAGTCCCGAGCGAGCACTCGACTCAGTGCAATGCACCCGGAAGGACGCTCTCGCTCGCCTTTCAAGGAGCGATTCCTAACAGCAGAAGCAGCAGAGGCACAAACTGCATGACGAGAAGGGACAACGTAGAACACGTCTCTGTCCTGGCGCATTTTCGTGTGCGATACTTCCCTCCGGGTCTTCGGGCCTTGCGAAGCTCTGTGTACTGCGAGCGCTGCTACTCGCAGCTGAGAAGGACCGTGGAGCCAGCGGCGAATTCGGAGAGCTCTTCGCTGCACTGCGCCGCTCGCAAGCGGCTTCGTTCTTCGCCTTCTGCCGTCCGGCGAGAGCTGAACTCCAGCGGTCAGTTGCAGCTCTGCCCAACAGCGTGTTCTCAGTTCTGCGGGCAAGCACGCCCTCTTGCCTTGGCCCCGAGTGCAAAGTCCCGAGCGAGCACTCGACTCAGTGCAATGCACCCGGAAGGACGCTCTCGCTCGTCTTTCAAGGAGCGATTCCTAACAGCAGAAGCAGCAGAGGCACAAACTGCATGACGAGAAGGGACAACGTAGAACACGTCTCTGTCCTGGCACATTTTCGTGTGCGATACTTCCCTCCGGGTCTTCGGGCCTTGCGAAGCTCTGTGTACTGCGAGCGCTGCTACTCGCAGCTGAGAAGGACCGTGGAGCTAGCGGCGAATTCGGAGAGCTCTTCGCTGCACTGCGCCGCTCGCAAGCGGCTTCGTTCTTCGCCTTCTGCCGTCCGGCGAGAGCTGAACTCCAGCGGTCAGTTGCAGCTCTGCCCAACAGCGTGTTCTCAGTTCTGCGGGCAAGCACGCCCTCTTGCCTTGGCCCCGAGAGCAAAGCCCCGAGCGAGCACTCGACTCAGTGCAATGCACCCGGAAGGACGCTCTCGCTCGCCTTTCAAGGAGCGATTCCTAACAGCAGAAGCAGCAGAGGCACAAACTGCATGACGAGAAGGGACAACGTAGAACACGTCTCTGTCCTGGCACATTTTCGTGTGCGATACTTCCCTCCGGGTCTTCGGGCCTTGCGAAGCTCTGTGTACTGCGAGCGCTGCTACTCGCAGCTGAGAAGGACCGTGGAGCTAGCGGCGAATTCGGAGAGCTCTTCGCTGCACTGCGCCGCTCGCAAGCGGCTTCGTTCTTCGCCTTCTGCCGTCCGGCGAGAGCTGAACTCCAGCGGTCAGTTGCAGCTCTGCCCAACAGCGTGTTCTCAGTTCTGCGGGCAAGCACGCCCTCTTGCCTTGGCCCCGAGAGCAAAGTCCCGAGCGAGCACTCGACTCAGTGCAATGCACCCGGAAGGACGCTCTCGCTCGTCTTTCAAGGAGCGATTCCTAACAGCAGAAGCAGCAGAGGCACAAACTGCATGACGAGAAGGGACAACGTAGAACACGTCTCTGTCCTGGCACATTTTCGTGTGCGAAACTTCCCTCCGGGTCTCCGGGCCTCCGGGCCTTGCGAAGCCCTGTGTACTGCGAGCGCTGCTACTCGCAGCTGAGAAGGACCGTGGAGCTAGCGGCGAATTCGGAGAGCTCTTCGCTGCACTGCGCCGCTCGCAAGCGGCTTCGTTCTTCGCCTTCTGCCGTCCGGCGAGAGCTGAACTCCAGCGGTCAGTTGCAGCTCTGCCCAACAGCGTGTTCTCAGTTCTGCGGGCAAGCACGCCCTCTTGCCTTGGCCCAGAGAGCAAAGTCCCGAGCGAGCACTCGACTCAGTGCAATGCACCCGGAAGGACGCTCTCGCTCGCCTTTCAAGGAGCGATTCCTAACAGCAGAAGCAGCAGAGGCACAAACTGCATGACGAGAAGGGACAACGTAGAACACGTCTCTGTCCTGGCACATTTTCGTGTGCGATACTTCCCTCCGGGTCTTCGGGCCTTGCGAAGCTCTGTGTACTGCGAGCGCTGCTACTCGCAGCTGAGAAGGACCGTGGAGCTAGCGGCGAATTCGGAGAGCTCTTCGCTGCACTGCGCCGCTCGCAAGCGGCTTCGTTCTTCGCCTTCTGCCGTCCGGCGAGAGCTGAACTCCAGCGGTCAGTTGCAGCTCTGCCCAACAGCGTGTTCTCAGTTCTGCGGGCAAGCACGCCCTCTTGCCTTGGCCCCGAGAGCAAAGTCCCGAGCGAGCACTCGACTCAGTGCAATGCACCCGGAAGGACGCTCTCGCTCGTCTTTCAAGGAGCGATTCCTAACAGCAGAAGCAGCAGAGGCACAAACTGCATGACGAGAGGGGACAACGTAGAACACGTCTCTGTCCTGGCACATTTTCGTGTGCGAAACTTCCCTCCGGGTCTCCGGGCCTCCGGGCCTTGCGAAGCCCTGTGTACTGCGAGCGCTGCTACTCGCAGCTGAGAAGGACCGTGGAGCTAGCGGCGAATTCGGAGAGCTCTTCGCTGCACTGCGCCGCTCGCAAGCGGCTTCGTTCTTCGCCTTCTGCCGTCCGGCGAGAGCTGAACTCCAGCGGTCAGTTGCAGCTCTGCCCAACAGCGTGTTCTCAGTTCTGCGGGCAAGCACGCCCTCTTGCCTTGGCCCCGAGAGCAAAGTCCCGAGCGAGCACTCGACTCAGTGCAATGCACCCGGAAGGACGCTCTCGCTCGCCTTTCAAGGAGCGATTCCTAACAGCAGAAGCAGCAGAGGCACAAACTGCATGACGAGAAGGGACAACGTAGAACACGTCTCTGTCCTGGCGCATTTTCGTGTGCGATACTTCCCTCCGGGTCTTCGGGCCTTGCGAAGCTCTGTGTACTGCGAGCGCTGCTACTCGCAGCTGAGAAGGACCGTGGAGCCAGCGGCGAATTCGGAGAGCTCTTCGCTGCACTGCGCCGCTCGCAAGCGGCTTCGTTCTTCGCCTTCTGCCGTCCGGCGAGAGCTGAACTCCAGCGGTCAGTTGCAGCTCTGCCCAACAGCGTGTTCTCAGTTCTGCGGGCAAGCACGCCCTCTTGCCTTGGCCCCGAGTGCAAAGTCCCGAGCGAGCACTCGACTCAGTGCAATGCACCCGGAAGGACGCTCTCGCTCGTCTTTCAAGGAGCGATTCCTAACAGCAGAAGCAGCAGAGGCACAAACTGCATGAGGAGAGGGGACAACGTAGAACACGTCTCTGTCCTGGCACATTTTCGTGTGCGATACTTCCCTCCGGGTCTTCGGGCCTTGCGAAGCTCTGTGTACTGCGAGCGCTGCTACTCGCAGCTGAGAAGGACCGTGGAGCTAGCGGCGAATTCGGAGAGCTCTTCGCTGCACTGCGCCGCTCGCAAGCGGCTTCGTTCTTCGCCTTCTGCCGTCCGGCGAGAGCTGAACTCCAGCGGTCAGTTGCAGCTCTGCCCAACAGCGTGTTCTCAGTTCTGCGGGCAAGCACGCCCTCTTGCCTTGGCCCCGAGAGCAAAGTCCCGAGCGAGCACTCGACTCAGTGCAATGCACCCGGAAGGACGCTCTCGCTCGCCTTTCAAGGAGCGATTCCTAACAGCAGAAGCAGCAGAGGCACAAACTGCATGACGAGAAGGGACAACGTAGAACACGTCTCTGTCCTGGCGCATTTCCGTGTGCCATACTTCCCTCCGGGTCTTCGGGCCTTGCGAAGCCCTGTGTACTGCGAGCGCTGCTACTCGCAGCTGAGAAGGACCGTGGAGCTAGCGGCGAATTCGGAGAGCTCTTCGCTGCACTGCGCCGCTCGCAAGCGGCTTCGTTCTTCGCCTTCTGCCGTCCGGCGAGAGCTGAACTCCAGCGGTCAGTTGCAGCTCTGCCCAACAGCGTGTTCTCAGTTCTGCGGGCAAGCACGCCCTCTTGCCTTGGCCCCGAGAGCAAAGTCCCGAGCGAGCACTCGACTCAGTGCAATGCACCCGGAAGGACGCTCTCGCTCGCCTTTCAAGGAGCGATTCCTAACAGCAGAAGCAGCAGAGGCACAAACTGCATGACGAGAAGGGACAACGTAGAACACGTCTCTGTCCTGGCGCATTTCCGTGTGCCATACTTCCCTCCGGGTCTTCGGGCCTTGCGAAGCCCTGTGTACTGCGAGCGCTGCTACTCGCAGCTGAGAAGGACCGTGGAGCTAGCGGCGAATTCGGAGAGCTCTTCGCTGCACTGCGCCGCTCGCAAGCGGCTTCGTTCTTCGCCTTCTGCCGTCCGGCGAGAGCTGAACTCCAGCGGTCAGTTGCAGCTCTGCCCAACAGCGTGTTCTCAGTTCTGCGGGCAAGCACGCCCTCTTGCCTTGGCCCCGAGAGCAAAGCCCCGAGCGAGCACTCGACTCAGTGCAATGCACCCGGAAGGACGCTCTCGCTCGCCTTTCAAGGAGCGATTCCTAACAGCAGAAGCAGCAGAGGCACAAACTGCATGACGAGAAGGGACAACGTAGAACACGTCTCTGTCCTGGCGCATTTTCGTGTGCGATACTTCCCTCCGGGTCTTCGGGCCTTGCGAAGCCCTGTGTACTGCGAGCGCTGCTACTCGCAGCTGAGAAGGACCGTGGAGCCAGCGGCGAATTCGGAGAGCTCTTCGCTGCACTGCGCCGCTCGCAAGCGGCTTCGTTCTTCGCCTTCTGCCGTCCGGCGAGAGCTGAACTCCAGCGGTCAGTTGCAGCTCTGCCCAACAGCGTGTTCTCAGTTCTGCGGGCAAGCACGCCCTCTTGCCTTGGCCCCGAGAGCAAAGTCCCGAGCGAGCACTCGACTCAGTGCAATGCACCCGGAAGGACGCTCTCGCTCGCCTTTCAAGGAGCGATTCCTAACAGCAGAAGCAGCAGAGGCACAAACTGCACGACGAGAAGGGACAACGTAGAACACGTCTCTGTCCTGGCACATTTTCGTGTGCGAAACTTCCCTCCGGGTCATCGGGCCTTGCGAAGCCCTGTGTACTGCGAGCGCTGCTACTCGCAGCTGAGAAGGACCGTGGAGCTAGCGGCGAATTCGGAGAGCTCTTCGCTGCACTGCGCCGCTCGCAAGCGGCTTCGTTCTTCGCCTTCTGCCGTCCGGCGAGAGCTGAACTCCAGCGGTCAGTTGCAGCTCTGCCCAACAGCGTGTTCTCAGTTCTGCGGGCAAGCACGCCCTCTTGCCTTGGCCCCGAGAGCAAAGCCCCGAGCGAGCACTCGACTCAGTGCAATGCACCCGGAAGGACGCTCTCGCTCGCCTTTCAAGGAGCGATTCCTAACAGCAGAAGCAGCAGAGGCACAAACTGCATGACGAGAAGGGACAACGTAGAACACGTCTCTGTCCTGGCACATTTTCGTGTGCGAAACTTCCCTCCGGGTCTCCGGGCCTCCGGGCCTTGCGAAGCCCTGTGTACTGCGAGCGCTGCTACTCGCAGCTGAGAAGGACCGTGGAGCTAGCGGCGAATTCGGAGAGCTCTTCGCTGCACTGCGCCGCTCGCAAGCGGCTTCGTTCTTCGCCTTCTGCCGTCCGGCGAGAGCTGAACTCCAGCGGTCAGTTGCAGCTCTGCCCAACAGCGTGTTCTCAGTTCTGCGGGCAAGCACGCCCTCTTGCCTTGGCCCCGAGAGCAAAGCCCCGAGCGAGCACTCGACTCAGTGCAATGCACCCGGAAGGACGCTCTCGCTCGCCTTTCAAGGAGCGATTCCTAACAGCAGAAGCAGCAGAGGCACAAACTGCATGACGAGAAGGGACAACGTAGAACACGTCTCTGTCCTGGCACATTTTCGTGTGCGAAACTTCCCTCCGGGTCTCCGGGCCTCCGGGCCTTGCGAAGCCCTGTGTACTGCGAGCGCTGCTACTCGCAGCTGAGAAGGACCGTGGAGCTAGCGGCGAATTCGGAGAGCTCTTCGCTGCACTGCGCCGCTCGCAAGCGGCTTCGTTCTTCGCCTTCTGCCGTCCGGCGAGAGCTGAACTCCAGCGGTCAGTTGCAGCTCTGCCCAACAGCGTGTTCTCAGTTCTGCGGGCAAGCACGCCCTCTTGCCTTGGCCCCGAGAGCAAAGCCCCGAGCGAGCACTCGACTCAGTGCAATGCACCCGGAAGGACGCTCTCGCTCGCCTTTCAAGGAGCGATTCCTAACAGCAGAAGCAGCAGAGGCACAAACTGCATGACGAGAAGGGACAACGTAGAACACGTCTCTGTCCTGGCACATTTTCGTGTGCGATACTTCCCTCCGGGTCTTCGGGCCTTGCGAAGCTCTGTGTACTGCGAGCGCTGCTACTCGCAGCTGAGAAGGACCGTGGAGCTAGCGGCGAATTCGGAGAGCTCTTCGCTGCACTGCGCCGCTCGCAAGCGGCTTCGTTCTTCGCCTTCTGCCGTCCGGCGAGAGCTGAACTCCAGCGGTCAGTTGCAGCTCTGCCCAACAGCGTGTTCTCAGTTCTGCGGGCAAGCACGCCCTCTTGCCTTGGCCCCGAGAGCAAAGTCCCGAGCGAGCACTCGACTCAGTGCAATGCACCCGGAAGGACGCTCTCGCTCGCCTTTCAAGGAGCGATTCCTAACAGCAGAAGCAGCAGAGGCACAAACTGCATGACGAGAAGGGACAACGTAGAACACGTCTCTGTCCTGGCACATTTTCGTGTGCGATACTTCCCTCCGGGTCTTCGGGCCTTGCGAAGCTCTGTGTACTGCGAGCGCTGCTACTCGCAGCTGAGAAGGACCGTGGAGCTAGCGGCGAATTCGGAGAGCTCTTCGCTGCACTGCGCCGCTCGCAAGCGGCTTCCTTCTTCGCCTTCTGCCGTCCGGCGAGAGCTGAACTCCAGCGGTCAGTTGCAGCTCTGCCCAACAGCGTGTTCTCAGTTCTGCGGGCAAGCACGCCCTCTTGCCTTGGCCCCGAGAGCAAAGCCCCGAGCGAGCACTCGACTCAGTGCAATGCACCCGGAAGGACGCTCTCGCTCGCCTTTCAAGGAGCGATTCCTAACAGCAGAAGCAGCAGAGGCACAAACTGCACGACGAGAAGGGACAACGTAGAACACGTCTCTGTCCTGGCACATTTTCGTGTGCGAAACTTCCCTCCGGGTCTCCGGGCCTCCGGGCCTTGCGAAGCCCTGTGTACTGCGAGCGCTGCTACTCGCAGCTGAGAAGGACCGTGGAGCTAGCGGCGAATTCGGAGAGCTCTTCGCTACACTGCGCCGCTCGCAAGCGGCTTCGTTCTTCGCCTTCTGCCGTCCGGCGAGAGCTGAACTCCAGCGGTCAGTTGCAGCTCTGCCCAACAGCGTGTTCTCAGTTCTGCGGGCAAGCACGCCCTCTTGCCTTGGCCCCGAGAGCAAAGTCCCGAGCGAGCACTCGACTCAGTGCAATGCACCCGGAAGGACGCTCTCGCTCGCCTTTCAAGGAGCGATTCCTAACAGCAGAAGCAGCAGAGGCACAAACTGCATGACGAGAAGGGACAACGTAGAACACGTCTCTGTCCTGGCACATTTTCGTGTGCGATACTTCCCTCCGGGTCTTCGGGCCTTGCGAAGCTCTGTGTACTGCGAGCGCTGCTACTCGCAGCTGAGAAGGACCGTGGAGCTAGCGGCGAATTCGGAGAGCTCTTCGCTGCACTGCGCCGCTCGCAAGCGGCTTCCTTCTTCGCCTTCTGCCGTCCGGCGAGAGCTGAACTCCAGCGGTCAGTTGCAGCTCTGCCCAACAGCGTGTTCTCAGTTCTGCGGGCAAGCACGCCCTCTTGCCTTGGCCCCGAGAGCAAAGTCCCGAGCGAGCACTCGACTCAGTGCAATGCACCCGGAAGGACGCTCTCGCTCGCCTTTCAAGGAGCGATTCCTAACAGCAGAAGCAGCAGAGGCACAAACTGCACGACGAGAAGGGACAACGTAGAACACGTCTCTGTCCTGGCACATTTTCGTGTGCGAAACTTCCCTCCGGGTCATCGGGCCTTGCGAAGCCCTGTGTACTGCGAGCGCTGCTACTCGCAGCTGAGAAGGACCGTGGAGCTAGCGGCGAATTCGGAGAGCTCTTCGCTGCACTGCGCCGCTCGCAAGCGGCTTCGTTCTTCGCCTTCTGCCGTCCGGCGAGAGCTGAACTCCAGCGGTCAGTTGCAGCTCTGCCCAACAGCGTGTTCTCAGTTCTGCGGGCAAGCACGCCCTCTTGCCTTGGCCCCGAGAGCAAAGCCCCGAGCGAGCACTCGACTCAGTGCAATGCACCCGGAAGGACGCTCTCGCTCGTCTTTCAAGGAGCGATTCCTAACAGCAGAAGCAGCAGAGGCACAAACTGCATGACGAGAAGGGACAACGTAGAACACGTCTCTGTCCTGGCACATTTTCGTGTGCGATACTTCCCTCCGGGTCTTCGGGCCTTGCGAAGCTCTGTGTACTGCGAGCGCTGCTACTCGCAGCTGAGAAGGACCGTGGAGCCAGCGGCGAATTCGGAGAGCTCTTCGCTGCACTGCGCCGCTCGCAAGCGGCTTCGTTCTTCGCCTTCTGCCGTCCGGCGAGAGCTGAACTCCAGCGGTCAGTTGCAGCTCTGCCCAACAGCGTGTTCTCAGTTCTGCGGGCAAGCACGCCCTCTTGCCTTGGCCCCGAGAGCAAAGTCCCGAGCGAGCACTCGACTCAGTGCAATGCACCCGGAAGGACGCTCTCGCTCGTCTTTCAAGGAGCGATTCCTAACAGCAGAAGCAGCAGAGGCACAAACTGCATGACGAGAGGGGACAACGTAGAACACGTCTCTGTCCTGGCACATTTTCGTGTGCGAAACTTCCCTCCGGGTCTCCGGGCCTCCGGGCCTTGCGAAGCCCTGTGTACTGCGAGCGCTGCTACTCGCAGCTGAGAAGGACCGTGGAGCTAGCGGCGAATTCGGAGAGCTCTTCGCTGCACTGCGCCGCTCGCAAGCGGCTTCGTTCTTCGCCTTCTGCCGTCCGGCGAGAGCTGAACTCCAGCGGTCAGTTGCAGCTCTGCCCAACAGCGTGTTCTCAGTTCTGCGGGCAAGCACGCCCTCTTGCCTTGGCCCCGAGAGCAAAGTCCCGAGCGAGCACTCGACTCAGTGCAATGCACCCGGAAGGACGCTCTCGCTCGCCTTTCAAGGAGCGATTCCTAACAGCAGAAGCAGCAGAGGCACAAACTGCATGACGAGAGGGGACAACGTAGAACACGTCTCTGTCCTGGCGCATTTTCGTGTGCGATACTTCCCTCCGGGTCTTCGGGCCTTGCGAAGCTCTGTGTACTGCGAGCGCTGCTACTCGCAGCTGAGAAGGACCGTGGAGCCAGCGGCGAATTCGGAGAGCTCTTCGCTGCACTGCGCCGCTCGCAAGCGGCTTCGTTCTTCGCCTTCTGCCGTCCGGCGAGAGCTGAACTCCAGCGGTCAGTTGCAGCTCTGCCCAACAGCGTGTTCTCAGTTCTGCGGGCAAGCACGCCCTCTTGCCTTGGCCCCGAGTGCAAAGCCCCGAGCGAGCACTCGACTCAGTGCAATGCACCCGGAAGGACGCTCTCGCTCGTCTTTCAAGGAGCGATTCCTAACAGCAGAAGCAGCAGAGGCACAAACTGCATGAGGAGAGGGGACAACGTAGAACACGTCTCTGTCCTGGCACATTTTCGTGTGCGATACTTCCCTCCGGGTCTTCGGGCCTTGCGAAGCTCTGTGTACTGCGAGCGCTGCTACTCGCAGCTGAGAAGGACCGTGGAGCTAGCGGCGAATTCGGAGAGCTCTTCGCTGCACTGCGCCGCTCGCAAGCGGCTTCGTTCTTCGCCTTCTGCCGTCCGGCGAGAGCTGAACTCCAGCGGTCAGTTGCAGCTCTGCCCAACAGCGTGTTCTCAGTTCTGCGGGCAAGCACGCCCTCTTGCCTTGGCCCCGAGAGCAAAGTCCCGAGCGAGCACTCGACTCAGTGCAATGCACCCGGAAGGACGCTCTCGCTCGCCTTTCAAGGAGCGATTCCTAACAGCAGAAGCAGCAGAGGCACAAACTGCATGACGAGAAGGGACAACGTAGAACACGTCTCTGTCCTGGCACATTTTCGTGTGCGATACTTCCCTCCGGGTCTTCGGGCCTTGCGAAGCTCTGTGTACTGCGAGCGCTGCTACTCGCAGCTGAGAAGGACCGTGGAGCTAGCGGCGAATTCGGAGAGCTCTTCGCTGCACTGCGCCGCTCGCAAGCGGCTTCGTTCTTCGCCTTCTGCCGTCCGGCGAGAGCTGAACTCCAGCGGTCAGTTGCAGCTCTGCCCAACAGCGTGTTCTCAGTTCTGCGGGCAAGCACGCCCTCTTGCCTTGGCCCCGAGAGCAAAGCCCCGAGCGAGCACTCGACTCAGTGCAATGCACCCGGAAGGACGCTCTCGCTCGCCTTTCAAGGAGCGATTCCTAACAGCAGAAGCAGCAGAGGCACAAACTGCATGACGAGAAGGGACAACGTAGAACACGTCTCTGTCCTGGCACATTTTCGTGTGCGATACTTCCCTCCGGGTCTTCGGGCCTTGCGAAGCTCTGTGTACTGCGAGCGCTGCTACTCGCAGCTGAGAAGGACCGTGGAGCTAGCGGCGAATTCGGAGAGCTCTTCGCTGCACTGCGCCGCTCGCAAGCGGCTTCGTTCTTCGCCTTCTGCCGTCCGGCGAGAGCTGAACTCCAGCGGTCAGTTGCAGCTCTGCCCAACAGCGTGTTCTCAGTTCTGCGGGCAAGCACGCCCTCTTGCCTTGGCCCCGAGAGCAAAGTCCCGAGCGAGCACTCGACTCAGTGCAATGCACCCGGAAGGACGCTCTCGCTCGCCTTTCAAGGAGCGATTCCTAACAGCAGAAGCAGCAGAGGCACAAACTGCATGACGAGAAGGGACAACGTAGAACACGTCTCTGTCCTGGCACATTTTCGTGTGCGATACTTCCCTCCGGGTCTTCGGGCCTTGCGAAGCTCTGTGTACTGCGAGCGCTGCTACTCGCAGCTGAGAAGAACCGTGGAGCTAGCGGCGAATTCGGAGAGCTCTTCGCTGCACTGCGCCGCTCGCAAGCGGCTTCCTTCTTCGCCTTCTGCCGTCCGGCGAGAACTGAACTCCAGCGGTCAGTTGCAGCTCTGCCCAACAGCGTGTTCTCAGTTCTGCGGGCAAGCACGCCCTCTTGCCTTGGCCCCGAGAGCAAAGTCCCGAGCGAGCACTCGACTCAGTGCAATGCACCCGGAAGGACGCTCTCGCTCGTCTTTCAAGGAGCGATTCCTAACAGCAGAAGCAGCAGAGGCACAAACTGCATGACGAGAAGGGACAACGTAGAACACGTCTCTGTCCTGGCGCATTTTCGTGTGCGAAACTTCCCTCCGGGTCTTCGGGCCTTGCGAAGCCCTGTGTACTGCGAGCGCTGCTACTCGCAGCTGAGAAGGACCGTGGAGCTAGCGGCGAATTCGGAGAGCTCTTCGCTGCACTGCGCCGCTCGCAAGCGGCTTCGTTCTTCGCCTTCTGCCGTCCGGCGAGAGCTGAACTCCAGCGGTCAGTTGCAGCTCTGCCAAACAGCGTGTTCTCAGTTCTGCGGGCAAGCACGCCCTCTTGCCTTGGCCCCGAGAGCAAAGCCCCGAGCGAGCACTCGACTCAGTGCAATGCACCCGGAAGGACGCTCTCGCTCGCCTTTCAAGGAGCGATTCCTAACAGCAGAAGCAGCAGAGGCACAAACTGCATGACGAGAAGGGACAACGTAGAACACGTCTCTGTCCTGGCACATTTTCGTGTGCGATACTTCCCTCCGGGTCTTCGGGCCTTGCGAAGCTCTGTGTACTGCGAGCGCTGCTACTCGCAGCTGAGAAGGACCGTGGAGCTAGCGGCGAATTCGGAGAGCTCTTCGCTGCACTGCGCCGCTCGCAAGCGGCTTCCTTCTTCGCCTTCTGCCGTCCGGCGAGAGCTGAACTCCAGCGGTCAGTTGCAGCTCTGCCCAACAGCGTGTTCTCAGTTCTGCGGGCAAGCACGCCCTCTTGCCTTGGCCCCGAGAGCAAAGTCCCGAGCGAGCACTCGACTCAGTGCAATGCACCCGGAAGGACGCTCTCGCTCGTCTTTCAAGGAGCGATTCCTAACAGCAGAAGCAGCAGAGGCACAAACTGCATGACGAGAAGGGACAACGTAGAACACGTCTCTGTCCTGGCGCATTTTCGTGTGCGATACTTCCCTCCGGGTCTTCGGGCCTTGCGAAGCTCTGTGTACTGCGAGCGCTGCTACTCGCAGCTGAGAAGGACCGTGGAGCCAGCGGCGAATTCGGAGAGCTCTTCGCTGCACTGCGCCGCTCGCAAGCGGCTTCGTTCCTCGCCTTCTGCCGTCCGGCGAGAGCTGAACTCCAGCGGTCAGTTGCAGCTCTGCCCAACAGCGTGTTCTCAGTTCTGCGGGCAAGCACGCCCTCTTGCCTTGGCCCCGAGAGCAAAGCCCCGAGCGAGCACTCGACTCAGTGCAATGCACCCGGAAGGACGCTCTCGCTCGCCTTTCAAGGAGCGATTCCTAACAGCAGAAGCAGCAGAGGCACAAACTGCATGACGAGAAGGGACAACGTAGAACACGTCTCTGTCCTGGCACATTTTCGTGTGCGATACTTCCCTCCGGGTCTTCGGGCCTTGCGAAGCTCTGTGTACTGCGAGCGCTGCTACTCGCAGCTGAGAAGGACCGTGGAGCTAGCGGCGAATTCGGAGAGCTCTTCGCTGCACTGCGCCGCTCGCAAGCGGCTTCGTTCTTCGCCTTCTGCCGTCCGGCGAGAGCTGAACTCCAGCGGTCAGTTGCAGCTCTGCCCAACAGCGTGTTCTCAGTTCTGCGGGCAAGCACGCCCTCTTGCCTTGGCCCCGAGAGCAAAGTCCCGAGCGAGCACTCGACTCAGTGCAATGCACCCGGAAGGACGCTCTCGCTCGCCTTTCAAGGAGCGATTCCTAACAGCAGAAGCAGCAGAGGCACAAACTGCACGACGAGAAGGGACAACGTAGAACACGTCTCTGTCCTGGCACATTTTCGTGTGCGAAACTTCCCTCCGGGTCATCGGGCCTTGCGAAGCCCTGTGTACTGCGAGCGCTGCTACTCGCAGCTGAGAAGGACCGTGGAGCTAGCGGCGAATTCGGAGAGCTCTTCGCTGCACTGCGCCGCTCGCAAGCGGCTTCGTTCTTCGCCTTCTGCCGTCCGGCGAGAGCTGAACTCCAGCGGTCAGTTGCAGCTCTGCCCAACAGCGTGTTCTCAGTTCTGCGGGCAAGCACGCCCTCTTGCCTTGGCCCCGAGAGCAAAGCCCCGAGCGAGCACTCGACTCAGTGCAATGCACCCGGAAGGACGCTCTCGCTCGCCTTTCAAGGAGCGATTCCTAACAGCAGAAGCAGCAGAGGCACAAACTGCATGACGAGAAGGGACAACGTAGAACACGTCTCTGTCCTGGCACATTTTCGTGTGCGATACTTCCCTCCGGGTCTTCGGGCCTTGCGAAGCTCTGTGTACTGCGAGCGCTGCTACTCGCAGCTGAGAAGGACCGTGGAGCTAGCGGCGAATTCGGAGAGCTCTTCGCTGCACTGCGCCGCTCGCAAGCGGCTTCGTTCTTCGCCTTCTGCCGTCCGGCGAGAGCTGAACTCCAGCGGTCAGTTGCAGCTCTGCCCAACAGGGTGTTCTCAGTTCTGCGGGCAAGCACGCCCTCTTGCCTTGGCCCCGAGAGCAAAGTCCCGAGCGAGCACTCGACTCAGTGCAATGCACCCGGAAGGACGCTCTCGCTCGTCTTTCAAGGAGCGATTCCTAACAGCAGAAGCAGCAGAGGCACAAACTGCATGACGAGAGGGGACAACGTAGAACACGTCTCTGTCCTGGCACATTTTCGTGTGCGAAACTTCCCTCCGGGTCTCCGGGCCTCCGGGCCTTGCGAAGCCCTGTGTACTGCGAGCGCTGCTACTCGCAGCTGAGAAGGACCGTGGAGCTAGCGGCGAATTCGGAGAGCTCTTCGCTGCACTGCGCCGCTCGCAAGCGGCTTCGTTCTTCGCCTTCTGCCGTCCGGCGAGAGCTGAACTCCAGCGGTCAGTTGCAGCTCTGCCCAACAGCGTGTTCTCAGTTCTGCGGGCAAGCACGCCCTCTTGCCTTGGCCCCGAGAGCAAAGTCCCGAGCGAGCACTCGACTCAGTGCAATGCACCCGGAAGGACGCTCTCGCTCGCCTTTCAAGGAGCGATTCCTAACAGCAGAAGCAGCAGAGGCACAAACTGCATGACGAGAAGGGACAACGTAGAACACGTCTCTGTCCTGGCGCATTTTCGTGTGCGATACTTCCCTCCGGGTCTTCGGGCCTTGCGAAGCTCTGTGTACTGCGAGCGCTGCTACTCGCAGCTGAGAAGGACCGTGGAGCCAGCGGCGAATTCGGAGAGCTCTTCGCTGCACTGCGCCGCTCGCAAGCGGCTTCGTTCTTCGCCTTCTGCCGTCCGGCGAGAGCTGAACTCCAGCGGTCAGTTGCAGCTCTGCCCAACAGCGTGTTCTCAGTTCTGCGGGCAAGCACGCCCTCTTGCCTTGGCCCCGAGTGCAAAGTCCCGAGCGAGCACTCGACTCAGTGCAATGCACCCGGAAGGACGCTCTCGCTCGTCTTTCAAGGAGCGATTCCTAACAGCAGAAGCAGCAGAGGCACAAACTGCATGACGAGAGGGGACAACGTAGAACACGTCTCTGTCCTGGCACATTTTCGTGTGCGATACTTCCCTCCGGGTCTTCGGGCCTTGCGAAGCTCTGTGTACTGCGAGCGCTGCTACTCGCAGCTGAGAAGGACCGTGGAGCTAGCGGCGAATTCGGAGAGCTCTTCGCTGCACTGCGCCGCTCGCAAGCGGCTTCGTTCTTCGCCTTCTGCCGTCCGGCGAGAGCTGAACTCCAGCGGTCAGTTGCAGCTCTGCCCAACAGCGTGTTCTCAGTTCTGCGGGCAAGCACGCCCTCTTGCCTTGGCCCCGAGAGCAAAGCCCCGAGCGAGCACTCGACTCAGTGCAATGCACCCGGAAGGACGCTCTCGCTCGCCTTTCAAGGAGCGATTCCTAACAGCAGAAGCAGCAGAGGCACAAACTGCATGACGAGAAGGGACAACGTAGAACACGTCTCTGTCCTGGCACATTTTCGTGTGCGAAACTTCCCTCCGGGTCTCCGGGCCTCCGGGCCTTGCGAAGCCCTGTGTACTGCGAGCGCTGCTACTCGCAGCTGAGAAGGACCGTGGAGCTAGCGGCGAATTCGGAGAGCTCTTCGCTGCACTGCGCCGCTCGCAAGCGGCTTCGTTCTTCGCCTTCTGCCGTCCGGCGAGAGCTGAACTCCAGCGGTCAGTTGCAGCTCTGCCCAACAGCGTGTTCTCAGTTCTGCGGGCAAGCACGCCCTCTTGCCTTGGCCCCGAGAGCAAAGTCCCGAGCGAGCACTCGACTCAGTGCAATGCACCCGGAAGGACGCTCTCGCTCGCCTTTCAAGGAGCGATTCCTAACAGCAGAAGCAGCAGAGGCACAAACTGCATGACGAGAGGGGACAACGTAGAACACGTCTCTGTCCTGGCACATTTTCGTGTGCGATACTTCCCTCCGGGTCTTCGGGCCTTGCGAAGCTCTGTGTACTGCGAGCGCTGCTACTCGCAGCTGAGAAGGACCGTGGAGCTAGCGGCGAATTCGGAGAGCTCTTCGCTGCACTGCGCCGCTCGCAAGCGGCTTCGTTCTTCGCCTTCTGCCGTCCGGCGAGAGCTGAACTCCAGCGGTCAGTTGCAGCTCTGCCCAACAGCGTGTTCTCAGTTCTGCGGGCAAGCACGCCCTCTTGCCTTGGCCCCGAGAGCAAAGCCCCGAGCGAGCACTCGACTCAGTGCAATGCACCCGGAAGGACGCTCTCGCTCGCCTTTCAAGGAGCGATTCCTAACAGCAGAAGCAGCAGAGGCACAAACTGCATGACGAGAAGGGACAACGTAGAACACGTCTCTGTCCTGGCACATTTTCGTGTGCGATACTTCCCTCCGGGTCTTCGGGCCTTGCGAAGCCCTGTGTACTGCGAGCGCTGCTACTCGCAGCTGAGAAGGACCGTGGAGCTAGCGGCGAATTCGGAGAGCTCTTCGCTGCACTGCGCCGCTCGCAAGCGGCTTCGTTCTTCGCCTTCTGCCGTCCGGCGAGAGCTGAACTCCAGCGGTCAGTTGCAGCTCTGCCCAACAGCGTGTTCTCAGTTCTGCGGGCAAGCACGCCCTCTTGCCTTGGCCCCGAGAGCAAAGCCCCGAGCGAGCACTCGACTCAGTGCAATGCACCCGGAAGGACGCTCTCGCTCGTCTTTCAAGGAGCGATTCCTAACAGCAGAAGCAGCAGAGGCACAAACTGCATGACGAGAAGGGACAACGTAGAACACGTCTCTGTCCTGGCACATTTTCGTGTGCGAAACTTCCCTCCGGGTCTCCGGGCCTCCGGGCCTTGCGAAGCCCTGTGTACTGCGAGCGCTGCTACTCGCAGCTGAGAAGGACCGTGGAGCTAGCGGCGAATTCGGAGAGCTCTTCGCTGCACTGCGCCGCTCGCAAGCGGCTTCGTTCTTCGCCTTCTGCCGTCCGGCGAGAGCTGAACTCCAGCGGTCAGTTGCAGCTCTGCCCAACAGCGTGTTCTCAGTTCTGCGGGCAAGCACGCCCTCTTGCCTTGGCCCCGAGAGCAAAGCCCCGAGCGAGCACTCGACTCAGTGCAATGCACCCGGAAGGACGCTCTCGCTCGCCTTTCAAGGAGCGATTCCTAACAGCAGAAGCAGCAGAGGCACAAACTGCATGACGAGAAGGGACAACGTAGAACACGTCTCTGTCCTGGCACATTTTCGTGTGCGATACTTCCCTCCGGGTCTTCGGGCCTTGCGAAGCTCTGTGTACTGCGAGCGCTGCTACTCGCAGCTGAGAAGGACCGTGGAGCTAGCGGCGAATTCGGAGAGCTCTTCGCTGCACTGCGCCGCTCGCAAGCGGCTTCCTTCTTCGCCTTCTGCCGTCCGGCGAGAGCTGAACTCCAGCGGTCAGTTGCAGCTCTGCCCAACAGCGTGTTCTCAGTTCTGCGGGCAAGCACGCCCTCTTGCCTTGGCCCCGAGAGCAAAGTCCCGAGCGAGCACTCGACTCAGTGCAATGCACCCGGAAGGACGCTCTCGCTCGTCTTTCAAGGAGCGATTCCTAACAGCAGAAGCAGCAGAGGCACAAACTGCATGACGAGAAGGGACAACGTAGAACACGTCTCTGTCCTGGCACATTTTCGTGTGCGAAACTTCCCTCCGGGTCTCCGGGCCTTGCGAAGCCCTGTGTACTGCGAGCGCTGCTACTCGCAGCTGAGAAGGACCGTGGAGCTAGCGGCGAATTCGGAGAGCTCTTCGCTGCACTGCGCCGCTCGCAAGCGGCTTCGTTCTTCGCCTTCTGCCGTCCGGCGAGAGCTGAACTCCAGCGGTCAGTTGCAGCTCTGCCCAACAGCGTGTTCTCAGTTCTGCGGGCAAGCACGCCCTCTTGCCTTGGCCCCGAGAGCAAAGCCCCGAGCGAGCACTCGACTCAGTGCAATGCACCCGGAAGGACGCTCTCGCTCGCCTTTCAAGGAGCGATTCCTAACAGCAGAAGCAGCAGAGGCACAAACTGCATGACGAGAAGGGACAACGTAGAACACGTCTCTGTCCTGGCACATTTTCGTGTGCGAAACTTCCCTCCGGGTCTCCGGGCCTTGCGAAGCCCTGTGTACTGCGAGCGCTGCTACTCGCAGCTGAGAAGGACCGTGGAGCTAGCGGCGAATTCGGAGAGCTCTTCGCTGCACTGCGCCGCTCGCAAGCGGCTTCGTTCTTCGCCTTCTGCCGTCCGGCGAGAGCTGAACTCCAGCGGTCAGTTGCAGCTCTGCCCAACAGCGTGTTCTCAGTTCTGCGGGCAAGCACGCCCTCTTGCCTTGGCCCCGAGAGCAAAGTCCCGAGCGAGCACTCGACTCAGTGCAATGCACCCGGAAGGACGCTCTCGCTCGCCTTTCAAGGAGCGATTCCTAACAGCAGAAGCAGCAGAGGCACAAACTGCATGACGAGAGGGGACAACGTAGAACACGTCTCTGTCCTGGCACATTTTCGTGTGCGAAACTTCCCTCCGGGTCTCCGGGCCTCCGGGCCTTGCGAAGCCCTGTGTACTGCGAGCGCTGCTACTCGCAGCTGAGAAGGACCGTGGAGCTAGCGGCGAATTCGGAGAGCTCTTCGCTGCACTGCGCCGCTCGCAAGCGGCTTCGTTCTTCGCCTTCTGCCGTCCGGCGAGAGCTGAACTCCAGCGGTCAGTTGCAGCTCTGCCCAACAGCGTGTTCTCAGTTCTGCGGGCAAGCACGCCCTCTTGCCTTGGCCCCGAGAGCAAAGTCCCGAGCGAGCACTCGACTCAGTGCAATGCACCCGGAAGGACGCTCTCGCTCGCCTTTCAAGGAGCGATTCCTAACAGCAGAAGCAGCAGAGGCACAAACTGCATGACGAGAAGGGACAACGTAGAACACGTCTCTGTCCTGGCGCATTTTCGTGTGCGATACTTCCCTCCGGGTCTTCGGGCCTTGCGAAGCTCTGTGTACTGCGAGCGCTGCTACTCGCAGCTGAGAAGGACCGTGGAGCCAGCGGCGAATTCGGAGAGCTCTTCGCTGCACTGCGCCGCTCGCAAGCGGCTTCGTTCTTCGCCTTCTGCCGTCCGGCGAGAGCTGAACTCCAGCGGTCAGTTGCAGCTCTGCCCAACAGCGTGTTCTCAGTTCTGCGGGCAAGCACGCCCTCTTGCCTTGGCCCCGAGTGCAAAGTCCCGAGCGAGCACTCGACTCAGTGCAATGCACCCGGAAGGACGCTCTCGCTCGTCTTTCAAGGAGCGATTCCTAACAGCAGAAGCAGCAGAGGCACAAACTGCATGACGAGAGGGGACAACGTAGAACACGTCTCTGTCCTGGCACATTTTCGTGTGCGATACTTCCCTCCGGGTCTTCGGGCCTTGCGAAGCTCTGTGTACTGCGAGCGCTGCTACTCGCAGCTGAGAAGGACCGTGGAGCTAGCGGCGAATTCGGAGAGCTCTTCGCTGCACTGCGCCGCTCGCAAGCGGCTTCGTTCTTCGCCTTCTGCCGTCCGGCGAGAGCTGAACTCCAGCGGTCAGTTGCAGCTCTGCCCAACAGCGTGTTCTCAGTTCTGCGGGCAAGCACGCCCTCTTGCCTTGGCCCCGAGAGCAAAGCCCCGAGCGAGCACTCGACTCAGTGCAATGCACCCGGAAGGACGCTCTCGCTCGCCTTTCAAGGAGCGATTCCTAACAGCAGAAGCAGCAGAGGCACAAACTGCATGACGAGAAGGGACAACGTAGAACACGTCTCTGTCCTGGCACATTTTCGTGTGCGATACTTCCCTCCGGGTCTTCGGGCCTTGCGAAGCTCTGTGTACTGCGAGCGCTGCTACTCGCAGCTGAGAAGGACCGTGGAGCTAGCGGCGAATTCGGAGAGCTCTTCGCTGCACTGCGCCGCTCGCAAGCGGCTTCGTTCTTCGCCTTCTGCCGTCCGGCGAGAGCTGAACTCCAGCGGTCAGTTGCAGCTCTGCCCAACAGCGTGTTCTCAGTTCTGCGGGCAAGCACGCCCTCTTGCCTTGGCCCCGAGAGCAAAGTCCCGAGCGAGCACTCGACTCAGTGCAATGCACCCGGAAGGACGCTCTCGCTCGCCTTTCAAGGAGCGATTCCTAACAGCAGAAGCAGCAGAGGCACAAACTGCATGACGAGAAGGGACAACGTAGAACACGTCTCTGTCCTGGCACATTTTCGTGTGCGATACTTCCCTCCGGGTCTTCGGGCCTTGCGAAGCTCTGTGTACTGCGAGCGCTGCTACTCGCAGCTGAGAAGGACCGTGGAGCTAGCGGCGAATTCGGAGAGCTCTTCGCTGCACTGCGCCGCTCGCAAGCTGCTTCCTTCTTCGCCTTCTGCCGTCCGGCGAGAGCTGAACTCCAGCGGTCAGTTGCAGCTCTGCCCAACAGCGTGTTCTCAGTTCTGCGGGCAAGCACGCCCTCTTGCCTTGGCCCCGAGAGCAAAGTCCCGAGCGAGCACTCGACTCAGTGCAATGCACCCGGAAGGACGCTCTCGCTCGTCTTTCAAGGAGCGATTCCTAACAGCAGAAGCAGCAGAGGCACAAACTGCATGACGAGAAGGGACAACGTAGAACACGTCTCTGTCCTGGCACATTTTCGTGTGCGAAACTTCCCTCCGGGTCTCCGGGCCTTGCGAAGCCCTGTGTACTGCGAGCGCTGCTACTCGCAGCTGAGAAGGACCGTGGAGCTAGCGGCGAATTCGGAGAGCTCTTCGCTGCACTGCGCCGCTCGCAAGCGGCTTCGTTCTTCGCCTTCTGCCGTCCGGCGAGAGCTGAACTCCAGCGGTCAGTTGCAGCTCTGCCCAACAGCGTGTTCTCAGTTCTGCGGGCAAGCACGCCCTCTTGCCTTGGCCCCGAGAGCAAAGTCCCGAGCGAGCACTCGACTCAGTGCAATGCACCCGGAAGGACGCTCTCGCTCGCCTTTCAAGGAGCGATTCCTAACAGCAGAAGCAGCAGAGGCACAAACTGCACGACGAGAAGGGACAACGTAGAACACGTCTCTGTCCTGGCACATTTTCGTGTGCGAAACTTCCCTCCGGGTCATCGGGCCTTGCGAAGCCCTGTGTACTGCGAGCGCTGCTACTCGCAGCTGAGAAGGACCGTGGAGCTAGCGGCGAATTCGGAGAGCTCTTCGCTGCACTGCGCCGCTCGCAAGCGGCTTCGTTCTTCGCCTTCTGCCGTCCGGCGAGAGCTGAACTCCAGCGGTCAGTTGCAGCTCTGCCCAACAGCGTGTTCTCAGTTCTGCGGGCAAGCACGCCCTCTTGCCTTGGCCCCGAGAGCAAAGCCCCGAGCGAGCACTCGACTCAGTGCAATGCAC
Source organism: Sturnus vulgaris (assembly GCF_052056855.1). Taxonomy (NCBI): domain Eukaryota; kingdom Metazoa; phylum Chordata; class Aves; order Passeriformes; family Sturnidae; genus Sturnus; species Sturnus vulgaris. The sequence goes on from NW_028276038.1 coordinate 55,233, forward strand.
CCGGAAGGACGCTCTCGCTCGCCTTTCAAGGAGCGATTCCTAACAGCAGAAGCAGCAGAGGCACAAACTGCATGACGAGAAGGGACAACGTAGAACACGTCTCTGTCCTGGCACATTTTCGTGTGCGATACTTCCCTCCGGGTCTTCGGGCCTTGCGAAGCTCTGTGTACTGCGAGCGCTGCTACTCGCAGCTGAGAAGGACCGTGGAGCTAGCGGCGAATTCGGAGAGCTCTTCGCTGCACTGCGCCGCTCGCAAGCGGCTTCGTTCTTCGCCTTCTGCCGTCCGGCGAGAGCTGAACTCCAGCGGTCAGTTGCAGCTCTGCCCAACAGGGTGTTCTCAGTTCTGCGGGCAAGCACGCCCTCTTGCCTTGGCCCCGAGAGCAAAGTCCCGAGCGAGCACTCGACTCAGTGCAATGCACCCGGAAGGACGCTCTCGCTCGTCTTTCAAGGAGCGATTCCTAACAGCAGAAGCAGCAGAGGCACAAACTGCATGACGAGAGGGGACAACGTAGAACACGTCTCTGTCCTGGCACATTTTCGTGTGCGAAACTTCCCTCCGGGTCTCCGGGCCTCCGGGCCTTGCGAAGCCCTGTGTACTGCGAGCGCTGCTACTCGCAGCTGAGAAGGACCGTGGAGCTAGCGGCGAATTCGGAGAGCTCTTCGCTGCACTGCGCCGCTCGCAAGCGGCTTCGTTCTTCGCCTTCTGCCGTCCGGCGAGAGCTGAACTCCAGCGGTCAGTTGCAGCTCTGCCCAACAGCGTGTTCTCAGTTCTGCGGGCAAGCACGCCCTCTTGCCTTGGCCCCGAGAGCAAAGTCCCGAGCGAGCACTCGACTCAGTGCAATGCACCCGGAAGGACGCTCTCGCTCGCCTTTCAAGGAGCGATTCCTAACAGCAGAAGCAGCAGAGGCACAAACTGCATGACGAGAAGGGACAACGTAGAACACGTCTCTGTCCTGGCGCATTTTCGTGTGCGATACTTCCCTCCGGGTCTTCGGGCCTTGCGAAGCTCTGTGTACTGCGAGCACCACGGTAAGTGCCTCGGAGAAGGGAAATCCAGAGTGCAGCGAGGAGCTGGACGTGGCTTACGTGCAGTAAGGAGAAGGTGAACCTAGGCACTGCCTCTTCAATCTGGCCGCCTCTGCTCTGGTAGCAACTTTTGCAAGTCGGCAGAGGGAGCTGCGAGTATGTAGAACGGAGGGCAGCGAGACGCCGTGTGTTATGCGCCCTTTCAGGGCTGCTGCCAGGGTGCTACTTTAAGAACGCCTTCTTCTTCCTCGCGTCCTTCCTCCACTATAGTCTCCTGGATTCACCTGAGACTCTTCCTAGGCATCTCCCTGATCCTTTTTGCAATGAGTCTCACATCATTCTCCTGAAGAAACTGTCTGCTTATGGTTTGCATGGGTGGGCTGTTTGCTGGGTGACAAACTGGGTGATGGCCAGGCCCACAGAGTGGTGGGAAATAGAGTTCATCCAGCTGGTCCCCAAGGCTCGGTCTTGGGCCCAGTCCTGTTTAATATCTTGCTCAGTGTTCTGGACAAGGGGATAGAGTACACGCCCAGGAAGTTCACAGATGATGCAAAGTTGGCTGGTAGTGTTTTTTTCTTCTGGAGGACAGCAGGCTCTGCTTCTTCTTCCTCCTGTTCTGAGGTCGCTGCTCCCTCTTCATCCCTCATTAAGTGTGCTGATTTTGTCACTTGGATGAGAAAACAAACAATTTTAGCAACAATACTAGTGGCAGGGTACAAGAAAGGAAGAGTTCACACGAATCCCCCCCCCCCCCCCGCCCAACAACAGAAAATACCTGATGGCTCCTCTGCCCAGCTTACTGACTACACCGGAACCCATTGTCCCCCAAAGATACTCCCTTCTCCCTTCCCCCAGCCATGATGTGAGATGGAATAGAATAACTAAGATTAAGATTCTCCCTATGGAACTCCATCATACTTCGATTCTGGGAAAAAAAATTTCTTGAAGTTCTATCATTTCAGATCATTTGAATTTGAATTTGCATACTAAAAAGTCTAGCCAGAAACTCATGACAATATTAATAGCCCATTCTAGAATGTCCGAGATGATAGACACTTCTTTCAAGAGAATGTGATACCTCACCTGACTTCTCCAGAATTTAAATGAACAGCGGGAGTAGTCTACAAGATTCTTGCTGCCATCTGGATTTCCTGGTATTTGGCTGGTCTATGTAAACCAACCAGCTATTCAGCAGAGGGAATATTAGTGTGATACTTGATGGTATGTGAGATGGAACACAGTAATTTATGGCTTTTTGCATAGTGATGAAGCTGTAAAGAAAGCTCCGTAATGCTCAGACAAGGAGGCTGCTGGACTTCAAGCAGCAAAGGCCCAAAACGAACCAGTGAAAAGGTGTCATTGAAAAAAAAAAAAAAGCCAGGTGGGGAGCAAAGTGATACTTAAGGGCAGTTTACTGAAAGAGGGAATCTAGTGAAAAAAAAAGTCCAAGAGTGAAGGAATAACAGAGAAAATGAAACTAAGGAAGGAAATCAATCTCAGCTAATCATTTCAGAAGCTAACAAGTTGTCATTGCAATGATGCATAAAGTGAGAAAAAATAAATATGTCTGCGCCAAAATCTGAAATATGAACTTTATTGCATTCTCTCTTCCACGGAATCATACAACAGTCTGTGATTAAAGATCATCTAGTCCAACTTCCTTGCCAGGTAGATCTTACAGTAGATCAAATTGCTCAAGACTAGCCAAACTGATAAGGAGCACTCTCAATGATGGGGCATCCACAACTTCTCTGGAACACCCGTTTGAGTGTCTCACCAGCTTCATTGTAGAAAAGTTTTTCCTTTTAGCCAATCTAAACCTAGTCTCAGTTTGAAAGCATGGCCCCTTATCCTGTCTCTGCAAACTTTCCTAAAAAGTCTTTCTCCATTTGTCTTATACCCTCTTTACATATTCAAAGGCCACAATACTGTCTCTCCAGAAACCTCTCTTCTCCAGGCTAAAAGATCCTACTTTTCACAAGAACCAGGTCATAAACTGAGATGGAAGACATCTCAGGAGATCAGATCATCCAACAGCTCAGCGTAAGAATAGCTCTGAAGTCAGATCAACTAGCTTAGGGCTGTGTCTGTTTGAATTTTGAAAATTAGCAGGACTTGAAATGCTTCAAGGAAGAGAACTCGGGGTGGCTCCAGAAACAGCCTGAGAAACTCGAGCAAACTCGAAACCTCAGAAACTACCACTGCTTTCTCTCCCTCAGCCCAAGCAGTCCCAAAGAAGAAGTGTTCCCAGCAGGCTGGGATAGCACACATATACACTACATATACGTGACAGGCATCGCCAGCAGCCACATCCTGCTCCTTTCTGTGGCTGGCAAGAGTGAGACTGGATGTTTACATGTGGGCAAACTGGGTCCCTCCAGCAGCTCACACACTCAGCCTGCCCAATGACCCCACTGAATTCCAGTATTAGCAGTGTGCCAAGGCCACAGCACTACTCCGCTTGCTGGCACAGACCATCACACGCCTCCTAAATCAGTCAGGACTCCCCTGGTCCCACAGCCAGCACCCCACTTGCCCTCCGCCAGGCCACTGCCATTGTTCACCAACTTCTCCACTTTGATCTTTGCTGGTGCTCTCAACACTGGCACACCCAGATGTTCTGCAGCTGTTGTCTCCTGGTGGAAAGGACTTGTAAAGCCATGTTTCCTAACAGGACTTCCACAACCTTTCAAAGCAACCTTTACTGGAGTATGAACAATCTCATTCAAATGTCAACATTTCTTTTCCCGTATGTGAAATCAGAATTTCCTTCTTCCGGGCATGCCCAAAACAAGGCACAAACTACATTGTGCCTTCTGTTTCACATGCTGACTCGTTTGTAAACAATGCTAGGAGAATACCTGTTTTGATCCAAGCTAATCTCTGGCCCTTATAGTGCTTTCGGTAGTTAGTTTTGCTTTGTTATTTACTTGATGTCCCATTGAATTGTTGAATCATAAACAGACTACCTGTCTGTATAGCAGCATAGCAGTGATGAATAAATGCAAGAGAAGGAGCAAGGTGATTGTTTGCTAGACTCTTCCTAGAAACTGAGAAATCTGTTACTTAATGCTGACCACAGCAGATGGAGGAAGCATCCTACATGATGTCAAAGCAATGAAGCTGTAATCACTTTTATGATTACAGTCAAGGCACTGCTTTTGCCACCATAAGTGGAGTGCAGGGAATCTTAAAAGACGACACTCTAACTGTTGTCCATGCTCACTGAGAAAATAATGCTTTTACAGCAGAGCAGGTCTCACCGCAGCTAAATCATGGCTTCAACTGTACACCGCCTTCAAAAAGCCCACAAAAACACAAATGAAAGGATTTGGAACCCAAGGGAATCTCGGATTGTGACATCAGCTCACTCTGGATTCTTTCCAAATTCTCAATTCTATTTTCTTCCGAGCCAATTTTCCCACCTAACTTGAGATGTAATTTATGGATTTCCAACACATCTAGTTACCTTAGAATTAGATTGCCACTAGCCAAAAAGACAGAAACAAGCAGTTAAGTGAAGACTGAAACCATGGGTGTTTAGAACAGCAAAACTTGGGCGAAACTATTCTTAAGAAAACCAAAACTTTTAGGACTTACCCATGTATTTTTGGAGGTGGAAAAAGTTTTACATCGAAAAGTCCCTAGGGAACTCTCTTCAGTGCCTGGAGAGCCGCTGTCGCTCGCCTTTCAAGGACCTATTCGTCACAGCAGAGGCAGCAGAGCACAAGATGGCCGACGAGAAGGGGCAGTGTAGAACTCTCTGTCTGTCTGTGTCTCTACTCAGTGTAGAACGTCTCTATCCTGGCACATTTTCGAGTGCGATACTTCCCTCCGGGTCTTCGGTCCTTGCGAAGCTCTATGTACTGTGAGCGCTGCTACTTGCAGCTGAGAAAGACCGTGGAGCTAGCGGCGAATTCGGAGAGCGCTGAGCACGTAGTCAAGAAGCGAGACGTGTCCCTGCAACGCGGTGCTAATAGCAGCTTCCTCGCGGCGGGGGCGAGCTCCGGCCACAAGGCATTCTCGTCCTGGCAACGGATCTCTGTGACGGGCGTAGGCGAAAAGCTTTCGTTTTCCATTCGAACTGCGAGAGAGGCAGACTGTTGCACGGAGCTCTGAGAACAAAGGTGCACGCCCTAGGCGGGCTTGGGCAGAAGCAGCGTTCTCTAGCTCTTGGCTGCCGGCGCACTTGTGGTTGTGTGGCGCCCTTGCAGCGGCTTCTGGCCGCCGGCAAGTGAAAGCGGCTCCACGCTTGGGCGAGGGCGGTGAACGAAGCGGCACTAGTCCCGTGCTTGTGTGCACCACGTTACAGGCTACTAGGAGAGGAAGGTGGTTGACTCTCGCTTGCCTTCCCAAGTGCCCTTAGCAGTCGGAAGGAGCAAGCTGAAGCACTGCTGCTTGTGCTGCTCCTTGGTTCCCTTGCAGCCCGCTGTGAAAGCATTGGCGGTCACTTCTAGGCGCCGAGTTGCACACAGCACCACGGTAAGTGCCTCGGAGAAGGGAAATCCAGAGTGCAGCGAGGAGCTGGACGTGGCTTACGTGCAGTAAGGAGAAGGTGAACCTAGGCACTGCCTCTTCAATCTGGCCGCCTCTGCTCTGGTAGCAACTTTTGCAAGTCGGCAGAGGGAGCCGCGAGTATGTAGAACGGAGGGCAGCGAGATGCCGTGTGTTATGCGCCTTTTCAGGGCTGCTGCCAGGGTGCTACTTTAAGAACGCCTTTTTCTTCCTCGCGTCCTTCTCGCTTCGCTCTAGCTGCATGGAGTACAGCACAGCGAAGGAGTGAGGAAGGGCTCTGCCCCAGCTTTTGTCCCGGCCTGCCTGTGCTGCGCCTTTAGCTGCACACGAGAACAACGGCATTTCTTACCCGCAAGGTAAAAAAGGCTTTAGTGTAGCCTTAGGAATGGCAAGTGCCTAGGCATTAAGTTGAGCGACCACGTATGAGGGAGTCTTTAGAGGTTTCCTCCCCCATGGCGCAGGTGTATTCTCATTCTCGTGCTGAACTGAAAAGTCCGGGCATGGCAAGACTGGCCTGCCTTGTGCAGAGACGAACACAAATGTGGGGCTATGATCCTCTGTGTTCGGAGCTCTGCTTCCGGGTGTGTGGGCCGCCGTGAGCCCGCAGCAGCCGCCGAGGACAGTGTGGATTGTGGATGAGTCTGGGCTGGCCCCCCGCCCCCCCGTTGGTCTGACAGCGGCAGAAGTGGCGTAGGAGCGGCATCGCCTGAGGGCCCCATGGGGGGCGGGAAGAGAGCCGGGAGTGACCCCGAACGACACCGGAAGCGATATCCGTAGGGCCCGGAAGGCCAGCGTTGCCATCGAGTTTGGCCGGTAGGAGGCGTCTAAGGTGCTTTGAAAGGTGGAGCTTCTTTGCTCTAGGACAGTCTGGGAGAGCTGAGGGTGTCCAATCTGGAGAACAGAAGGCTCCAGGGAGATCTTCGAGCCCTTTGCAGTGCCTGCTGGGGCTCCAAGATAGCTGGGGAGGGACTTTGGAAAAGGGTCTGGACTCGCAGGACAAGGGGGAATAGCTTCAAACTGCCAGAGGGCTGGGATAGATGGGATATTGGAAAGGAATTCTTCCTTGGGTGGGTGCTGAGGCACATGTTGCTCAAAGAGGCTGTGTAAGAGCCCCATGGCAGGAAGCGTCCAGGGCCAGGCTGGAGCGGACATGGAGCAACCTGGACTAGTGGAAAAGTGTCCCTGCCCGTGTCAGGATGTGGGAAGAAGATAATTTGTCTCTAAGGTCGCTTCCAGTCCAAACCATTCTGGGATTCTAGGATTCATGGAAGGCCCTTTTCCAAGTGAAGTGTTGTATCTCTTGGCTCCCAGCTTGTAGTTGCCAGTTCTTCTGGAAGCAGGCGTGGCGAAGCAGCTGTGATGAGCCATGGGTTCTCAATAGGACGAGTGTGATATATTTGCAGAGAGGAAGGCTGCAGACAGATCTTCAAGGTCCAGGTAAAACAAGCAAAGGATTGAATAGAAGCCAAAGATTGGTTGTGTTAGTCAGTTTGCTGGCTGTTGAAATGGCCCCAGGTAATTTTCAACATTTCTAATTTGGATTTGTTTGAGTAAAAAATGAATGTGTTACCTCCAGCGTAGGCTCTCCAATGCATCTCCATGTGCTCCCATCTCTTTGTTGTATATCGGGTTCTATTAACTGAAGACAGAATCATAACACAGTAGTAAAACATTTAGAGGTGTAGTTAGCCAGCTTCAGGAGTTTTCAACTCAGCTGTTGACTTTTCTGGTAACTGTAGGCAAGGCAACACAATCCAGTTACTCCACTTTTCCTCTCTGAGGAAAAGATGATCTTTTTTTTTTTTTTTTCTCATTTTGAAAATAGCCTTGAATGAAGAGAGTTATGCACGTGGCATGTAGGATTCATTATTTTACCTTTCTCTTCTGTTGTCTTTCGCGTACTAGTCTTTTTAAAATTTTTTTGTCTCTGTTCTCCATTCAGTAGGTTTGAAAGAATTCTAATTGTTGAGATGATGGTTCTTTGAAGGCTCACTTAGCCCACCTTTTGGGTGAAGGAAAGAAGAAGACAAGGTCCTCTAGGAAGAGTAAAAAGCATACTTTCAAGAGACATTCAGAGATGTCTGCTGATGCCACGCAATTACCGTGTAATCAGCAGAAATGTGTTGGAAAAACACCCATCAGTGACTTCACAAGAAAGCCACACTCAAGACAGGTAAAGAACAGAAGCATAAAACCCCAAAGGTATGAAATGGACAGATTTTCATTGGGAATGAGCAACTCCTGAATTCTTGGTTCTAGAACTAGGGGCTTGTAATAAATAGACTGTCTCCTTGCCAAACGTAAACTTGGTGTCATGAACTGCTCACTGCCCGTTGAAGTGCAGGGCTAGTAGACTAATATTTGCCATGGCAGGCATATTGTATGGCTTTCCTGTTAAAAAGAAATTGGTTTTGCTCATAGCAATCTAGATATGTACCCAGTCTGACACCTATTTTTTAGGCTATATTTCCAAGTAAATGGCTTCCATGATGATGCAGTAAGTTTATGTCATGAACAGGAATGAAGTGATTGCATGCATCCTTTTTTACCCTAAGCCAGCTGCTGAGTAATGAGACAGAGACTCTCACTGACGCCAAGGAGTGCCTGTGCTTTTGGGAAAAGCACTGGGCAGATAAAGCCTATTTCCACATTTCTTGCTAGCGTCTCCTTCAAAGTTCATGGGTTTGTGCATCTTTTAGAGCTTTTCTAGATGTTCTTTGTAGTTTACATGTACTAAATGTAGCAGGTATTGCTTTCATGCCGTCCTACTAGATTTGAAGTTGGGATCTACTCAGGCTTCAATGTCTCAGAAGAAGCAACGTCGATTCTTTGAATTCTACTCTTGAACGTGAGAATGCTACTTATGTAGTTAATGAATTAATTAAATCGAATTCACTTGAATGGAAAAATTGTCTTGTTCATGTAGATTTTAACTTGGGAAATTGATATTTGAGTTCTACTTTTCATTGTTGTTGCTTTTCTGTATTCTTTGATTGCACAGATAGCAGATGTACTGACCAAGTATTGTGTGAAACTGGAGGAAATGTCCTTCCTCTTGGCAGCTGATGTTCACAAGCTCATTAACGCTAAGGCCATGGTAAATGTTTTACCTGGGGCAAGATAGCAGTCTGAATATTCCTAGAATGTCTTTCTTTCCCCAGATGAAATTCATTTTTTCTGCCTATCAATCACTGAAATATAGAAGAAATTTCTACTTGACGGGGTATTGGTTATCATTTGTGTTCTTTTCTCCCCTCATTTTCTGTAGAAGAGACAATTTTTGGTTTGTTTTTGCATGTTGTATGCTGCTTCTACTTCTGGTTTTGTTTTTTAATACACAGAATATAAACGGAGCACTGCTGGATAATGAGAGGGCAACTGCCAAGCTACTCTTGAATCGAATGAAATCAGAGCTTGAGAAAGAAAAATGGCATCAACTGAAATGGCAAGGGACTGGAAGCTCATGCAAAAGAAGTGTGGAGTTCAGAGTTTCAGGTCAGAAATTTGGCAGTCTTCTTTTGGACAATGAGCAACACCAAGAGGCTAGTGTTCACTTTTGGTTTCTGTTAAAGTAATACTTGATCATTTTTTCTTTCTACGTGATACCACGTATGATATCACATATATCATGTGATTCCATTCTACATATCTACTTTCCATCCTGCAGAGAATTTATGGCAAGTGAAGAAATACAGAATCCCCCAACTGTGAATATGGAAATGGAAAAGTTGATAAAGGAGCAGATGGTACTCAGTGAAGAGAGACTGAAGGTTTTGCAATATATCGGGTATGGCAAAAGAGGGTATAGCATAAAGGAAAACAATTGTTGCTGGAGTTAATGAAGGACTTGGCTACAAAATGCACTTTGCTTCCTGTCAATGTGTGATTGCTAAATGCAGCAGTAAGGCAGGGTCTACATCTATTTCTGTACAGCTCTTTTGAATGGAAAAAATGCATTCTTGATTTTCAGTGCCCCAGCTACACTTAATAGGTGGCGATCAGGCTCTAAAAATGGAGGAATGCAGAAGTAAATCTCGAAACGTAGCAGAAATGGGCAAAGAGGGGTGGAGAGCTAGAACTTGGTGTTTTTGTCAAGGCATTTTTTTCTCCATGGCGTGGGATTTTATTTGCGGAATAAATGAAGAGAGGAGTCTGGATAGAAATCTAACGTTGCTACGTTTGAATATCCATCCTGAACACAAGACACATTGGTGTGGGTGCAATGCATTACGATCTTTACAGGGAGGTTTTTTACGGTGGATGTAGGAACCAGGTAGATGACAGTTAGTTCCTTATCGGGCAGTAAACAGTTGGCCTTGAACAACAACAATCTCAGGTTTATTTTCATTGCCAAGATGGCTGTAAATAAAAGAACGCCCAGTAGTATGGATATTCGGATTCATAATTTTATATTTGAAGTACTGACTGGTTTGTATTTTAGGATACCTGACTCTTGTTTCCTGCTTTGATAGCACCCTGTTGCCTCCAACACGTGCCAAATCTGATGGAAACGAATGGTGCAGAACTCTGGAGAATTGAAACAAAAGTCTAGGTAGGTCGGGAAATCCTAAGAACAGTCTGGAATTCAAGCAATATTTTCTTTTCTCCTGGGCAACGATGAGGCAGACGGTTGCTTTGAGAGTGCATGTTTGCTCTATTCTTTGTTCCGTGTGTTGCCACATACCTTCTCAGTTGCTTGGAGGTGGCAGTAAGAGCCAAAGAAGCTGCCTGTGGCATGGCTTTCCTTTGGCCAGTACAAACACCTGTGCATGGGGAGATCTAGCAGGAACTGGCTCGGTTAGAATGAATCTGGGGGAAATCAAATGTTAATTTTGACGTGGATCCCTTCTCAGTCATACAAAAATACTCCTTTTTAACTCCTGGAGAAGAAGAGGGGAAGTATGAGAAGAAGAGGGGAAGTATTGGAGATACTTCCTTTCTCTGTGTCCTTGCAGCATGCCTTCCCGCTCTGTGTCTGCCTTCTCTTGCTCCAGAGCACATCCAGTTGGGATGTTTGTAGCCTGTATGGTAGCAAAGAAGTTGGTAGCGATTGTTAAGTACCTTGCTACTTTGAAGCATAATGAGAAACAGCTGTGTATGAAAATGTCTTGATTTCTTTGGCTGGTAATGTCTGGTGTCTGTAGGCACTGCTGGCATCTGTTCCGTGTGCTGAGATTCAGCACATGGCCTCTGTCATGTTTCCATGTCACACTGCACTGTGAAAGATGGGAATTTTGACTGTGGTCTGTTCCGTATCATTCAGACAGCCCTAATGTGGAGTGCGTGGAGAAAATGAGCATCCAGTATGAGCTGGTCGAGGGCAAATGTCAGGAGAAAGGGCAGATGTGCAAGTTGAGTGCCACAGCTTTTGGCTGTGATAGCCGTGGTCCAATGTGTCATTAGAGAGAGTAAAGATGCACCAGACAGTGAGATAACAAGTGGAATTCCTTTTTAACCTCCGCCTTACTCTGTTCAAAAAGTAAGCCATCCGTTTGGTTTCACAGTAGTAGTTGGTATTTGTGCTTGAAATGTGGAAAAGCCGTAACAAATGCCAGTAATGAAGGGAGTGCTGTCCTACATGAATGTGGAAGATGCAAGGAGCCTCAGCCCTTGTGCTAAATCTGTCTTATCTTGGGAAAGAAATTCCACCTCTGCCTCAATTTCTCCCTTTGTGTCCAACCAGATGGTATTGTTTAGTAATCTAATATGGCATGTGGGAGGCTGAATCTATCTCTGTCCATCACAAGAAAAGAAACACTACGTTTAGCCAGGCTCTCTGAAAGCCACACAGTATTTCTTCTGTGCATGTCAATAATTTGTTCTTCTTTTCCTTCAGATGACCCTGTTGGATGTGAACATTTGCACAGCAGAAGATGCTGAAGTTGTGCACTCCAACATGCTTCAGATGACTGAGAAACGAAAATGTAGGTTTGAAGAAGAAGTGGAGCACGTGGATGTACGTTTCTTTTATTTGATGACATATATCTTCATCACTCCTTGGGATTAGTCTGTTCTTCCTGTGCTCCCACCTGCAATGCCTTCTGCGTGGTAGGCTATTGATGTCACCTTAGAAAGAGGTCCATAGTGTGACAAAACACTCCAGAGAAACAGTTTGGTGTGGAAGAGTTTCATGTGGAAGTGTTCATAATTCTTGTGTTTATTATTTGTAATAGAAATAGATTGTATTTTTATGATCATTTCTATCTGAAATACATAGGATAGCGATGAATGACATATGGCCCAGTCTGCTTAAGATCAGACTTCAGGAAGAGCTGGAAATGATCTCCCAAATGTCTTCCAATCTTTTCTATACATAAAAAAAGTCGGGCAGTTGTTTCTAAAGGGATAAATTATAGAATGTGATTTGGTGCTTTATGGTGCCAGAATAAACAGAAGTTTTGAGAATCCGCATTCTTACCAGTTTACTTGGAGACTGATTTTTTTTTTACTCTCCAGATAGAAGACGCCATGTTGGATACCAGTCGTAAAATTCCAGGCAGCCTTTTATCATGTTACATATCCTCTTACTCATTCATTTCACCTTCCAGCAGTTTAGAAAGAACTTGTTCACTTGAATGTTTTTCTTTGGAGTGATTTGAAGGAGATGGCTAAATGGCCATAATCCAGGTAGAAACATAAAAACAAGGGTGTGCTATAAAGACAGGACTTCTTAATGCAAAGAGCCCTCTGAAATTCAAAATACCTGCTATAAAATTAAAAATGTAATCTTTGACTTTTAGATGGGAATTTCTCCTCTTCAGTTTCATTCTGTCAGGTGCATTTTTGCTAACTGCTTGATTCACGCTGAATGGACAGTCCTGTCTTATTGTTGGTATGGCAACAGCGATAGAGATCACTGCTGCTTTCTGTAGAAAGTGGCTGCAAGTTGCTATGACGAGATCTTGTGCAGGTCTAGAGTCTGATTGGATGTGAGGTTCTCATTGTTTCAGAACACCAACTTGGGGTGGCAGTGTCAGAGGTGTTCATTATCTAGGAAGATTTTCATAGGCGATGAGTTTTGCTGAGGTAGCTTTCTCTTCTGGGTGTAGAAGATATGTGCATAATTAACTTCCTTGAATCCTAAAGAGCTGGGGAGATTTTAGTATCTACGAAACCATTTTTACTAGCTTTTTTATGTGGCCTTAGATGATGAAAGTGATCTGGATACAATCTTAGAAAAAAGGCAAACGGTGAGCTGTGAGGAAGAGCTGAAGGAGTATTTGGAGAACACCCTTTCTTCTTGAGATCAACTTAGAACAAGGTATGAATTTGGTATGTTTTGTAAACTTAAAAGGTAGAGCATCTTTGAACATTGGTTGTACTACTTAGGCCTTGTTTTAATGCTGTTGTGTGAAGGTATGGAAAAAGAGTGCTTTTCACTTCATGTAAGAATATAGAATAATGTCCCTACTGAACAAGGTTAAGGCAAATAATGCCCACGGTTTAGGAATGGGACAAAGGAAGACTGCTATCATTCAAAAACCATAGCACATCAGTATTACTGTGCATACCATCACATCCATGCCTTATTCAGAAGGTAAAAGTAGTAGTGCAGATTCTTGGATCACCGGAATCAGAAGTTGGTCTGCACCATCATCTCTTCACTCATAGATTTGATCTCATTCAAAGTTCTAGGAACTCAGACGTTTAAGACAGCCAAGCACCGGCAACTTTAAAAACCATCTAAAAATGGGTACAATACCGCTCTCCTTCCTGAAGATCTTAGCAGCAGCTCTGAAGCCGTAGAGGAAGCAGCACTGTTCACACAGCCAGGAGGTCTTTCCTACCTGCTCGATCAGAGGCACATTAGAAGAGCAGTGTGGACCTGAGGGGCAGATGCACATACCTTCACACACCTCGCAGTGGGACTGTGGTTAGAGCTGGAGGTTTGATACTCTTCCTAATAATTTGAGCCGTTAAAACAAAGCCAGAGGTAACAGACCAAGTGAAAATACAATGCCAGGTTGCGGAAAGAGAATGTTACCTATCTGAACTCGTACAAAAATTCCCCATCATTCTCTTTGTTTAGGAGACCAAGCCAATGTCCGTGTAAATGAAAACAAGTGTGAATATTGATTTTTCTTGAATCAAGACTCAGCTTTATGTCCAAGTCAAAGGCAAATAAACCAGAAAGGCTCCGCTGAGCACAGTGCAGAACTAACATGGAAGACAGTCATTTGACCTCTTATGTAAGCAGTGTTGGTGTGGTTCCCCATCCAAAAGGAAGGATGTCAAATGCTTCTTTGGAAATATTTTAACTTCTCTGCGTTTCTTTCTTTGTAATGAACTAATCTCTAACAAGCCAGGACGTGATTGTGTTCAGTAGAAACAGATCAATGGCAACATTTAGCCTAAAGGTTTTATGAGATTGATCAGGAAGTTCGATTTAGATTTAAAGGCACTGTAGTCATATTTAATTTTATTTCTCTCCGCACTTGAGTCTCTTAAACAGGGACCTTCAATTGGACAGGAACGGGACACTGAAGCAAATTGTAACGGATGACGTAATGGCTTACCCAGAAGCATTTTGTGGGAATTGATTTCTTCTAGGTATCCATCAGCCAGCATTTTAGTGTGAAGGGAATCTTCAAACAGGTAAAACAAAAATTCCCGTTGGTTTCAAACCTGACTGCTATATTAATTTTTCACTTTGGAGAAAATTTTCATGACCTTTAAAATTCAGACTGTATCAAGTATTGTTTCAGCCATTGAAGAAAGTGCTTTTGATGGAGATAGGAGAGGGAAACCAAAACATTTCTCAGAGCCACACTTTGAGCTCTGTCCTTGTTACAAACGGCACTTGAGCAAATGCATTTGCCTTTGGAACAGAAAACGACAAGGTAACAGGCTTATCATTACGGATTTGAGTGTTCCAGGTTCTTTAGGTAGTAAGTGATCTATTCAAGATGATCTCTTCCTGAAATAGATCCATTTTGAGAAGGGATATGGATTTCTTAGAAGAAGGCAAATCCCTATGTTAAAACGGTGTGGTGGGTGTTTTTTGTTGTTGTTGTTTTGCAAGTTTTAGAACTTGCAAGGCACAATCGACTTCATAGTTGGAGATGCAGATAAGACCACGACATTCCAAACAGGTGTTTCTTTTTGGTTGTTTTTCAATCTGTCTATCTTTGGATTGTAACCAGTAGAACTGTGCTTGAACTGGAAAGAAGTAGCGGAGGTTTCAGAAGTGGAGCATGCGGTGGAACAGTAAGCTGAGAGCATTGTGCAAGGAGAGGAAAGAGGGGAAAATGGTAAGAGTTTCCTGAGTCGGAAGGGACCCCTAGGGATCGTCAAAGTCCAACTCCTGGCCCTGCACAGACACTCCAACAGTCCCACCCTCTGCATCCCTGAGAGCATTGGCCAAACGCTCCTGGATCTCTGGCAGCCTTGGGGCTGTGCCCATTGCCTGGAGAACCTATTCAGTGCCCGACCAGCCTCTGAGGAAAAAAACCTTTCCCTGATAGCCAGCCTAATCGTCCCCTGACACAGCTCCTGGCATTCCCTTGGCTCCTGTCCCTGGTCGCAGAGAGCAGAGAGCAAAGCTGTCCCTGTGCTGCCCTTGGGAGGAGCTGAGAGGTCCCAAGTGAGGTGTGAGCTCAGTGTCCTCTCTGCAGCTGAACCAAATGCCCTGAGCCACTCTTTGTATGGCTTTCCCTCCAGCCTCTTCGCTATCCCTGTGTCCCTCCTTTGGACATTTCTCCAATAGCCTGAGGTCTTTCTGACGCTGTGGCATCCAAAATTGCCCCCAGGGCTTGAAGAGAGCGCAGTCCCAGCCCAGAGCAGAGCGGGACAATCGCCTCTCTCGAGCGAGCGGTGCCAGAAGATAGGGACAGTTGTCAAAAAATCAGCTGGAGAAAGAAATCTAACAGAGAAACGGGTGATCTTGGCACAGGAAATGGAAGAAGCAGAGGAAGAAGAAGATGAGGAGAGGATTCCTTGTAAAAGTGAAGAAAATGAGCATGCAGAACAGGGACTAAGCATTATGCAGGTAAGTGAGCAAGAGAATAAGTTCGAAAGTGAAGGCAGTTTTGTCCAAAAGAAGGAGGAATAGGAAGTCTTTTTGCTGAGAATGAATAGAAAGTTTTTTTGCATTTAGTTTGTATACGAAGCGCACAGGGCTCTAGATCCTTTTGTGGGAAAATGGAGTGTGTAAAGTTGCCAATCATTTTGGAGCGAATTTGGAGGTTTTTGGGGTCCCAGGTGAATTTTGGGTTGAATTCTGGGGATTTGGGAGTGCCCAGGTGAATTGGGGGGGGCGGGGCGGGGCGGGGATTTGGGGAGATCCAGGTGAGTTTTGAGGGGTCCCAGGTTGATTTTGGGGGAGAATTTGTGGAATTTTGGGGGATCCCGGGTAGCGAGGTTTGGGGTGAATTTGTGGAATGTGGGGAGTCCCAGTTGAATTTTAGGGGGAATTTGTGGAATTCTAGGGATCTCAGGGGAATTTTGGGGTGAATTTGGTGAATTTTAGGGTATACGTGTGAATTTTAGGGTTCTCAGGTGAGTTTTGGGAATGCCAGGCGTATTTTGGGGTGAATTCTGTCGATTTTGGGGTATCCAGGTGAGCATTTGGAAGTCGTGGGAGAATTTTGGGATGAATTTGGGGGGATGCAGGTGGATTTTCCGGGGAATTTTGGTGATTTTTGGGAGTCCCAGATGGGTCTGGGAGTGAATTTGGTGGATTTGGGGGTATCTGGGAGGGTTTTGAGGGGGATTGGAGACATTTTGGAGTGAATTTGGGAGGTGTTGGGGGGACTGGGTCTTGGGGGTGATTTGAGGGGTTTTGGGGGTTGCAGGTGGGATTTTGGGGTGAAGCCCTGGGATTTGGGGGTCCCCCGTGAATTTTGGGGTGAATTTGTGGGCTTTTGGGAGTTGCCAGGTGAGTGCTGAGCGTCCCAGGGGGGACTTCGGGGTGAATTTTGGGGATTTGGGGTTTCCCAGGTGAATTTCTGAGGTGGAAAGGTTCAAAAAGGGTTTTTTTTGAAAACAAGTTAAAGCCAGAAGGTTATTGAAAATTAATAGATGTGATGCAAGTAGGTAATATGCAGACAATACACAGCGAGACAAATCATGGGAAAAATACAGTGGTAACACATGAGTGTGTGAGGATGGGATCAGTATAGCTAAGGCTCAGTTGAAGCTGAATTTGGAAAAGCATGCCAAAACTAAGAATAATAAAGGCACCTACGGGTATTTCAGTGGGAAAAGGAAGATGAAAAGAAACCTATCACACCTCCCCTATTCCCCCCCCCCCCCCCCACCCCCATAAGCCAGACAGGACTAGTGACAACAGACAAGGAGAAGGCTGAGGTACTCAACAAGTGTTGGTCTCAATTTTTACTGCCAGTCACTATTTCCACATCTCTCAGGTTATTGGACTGGTGGACTTGATTCTAACCCATAGTAGCAGGTCAGCTTTCAGACCACTTGAGGAACCTGAGCATGCAAGACCATGGGACTCACCCAGAGGCATGTAAGGGCCCTGAGAGAACTGGCAGCTGTACTGCGCCGCTCGCAAGCGGCTTCGTTCTTCGCCTTCTGCCGTCCGGCGAGAGCTGAACTCCAGCGGTCAGTTGCAGCTCTGCCCAACAGCGTGTTCTCAGTTCTGCGGGCAAGCACGCCCTCTTGCCTTGGCCCCGAGAGCAAAGTCCCGAGCGAGCACTCGACTCAGTGCAATGCACCCGGAAGGACGCTCTCGCTCGCCTTTCAAGGAGCGATTCCTAACAGCAGAAGCAGCAGAGGCACAAACTGCATGACGAGAAGGGACAACGTAGAACACGTCTCTGTCCTGGCGCATTTTCGTGTGCGATACTTCCCTCCGGGTCTTCGGGCCTTGCGAAGCCCTGTGTACTGCGAGCGCTGCTACTCGCAGCTGAGAAGGACCGTGGAGCTAGCGGCGAATTCGGAGAGCTCTTCGCTGCACTGCGCCGCTCGCAAGCGGCTTCGTTCTTCGCCTTCTGCCGTCCGGCGAGAGCTGAACTCCAGCGGTCAGTTGCAGCTCTGCCCAACAGCGTGTTCTCAGTTCTGCGGGCAAGCACGCCCTCTTGCCTTGGCCCCGAGAGCAAAGTCCCGAGCGAGCACTCGACTCAGTGCAATGCACCCGGAAGGACGCTCTCGCTCGCCTTTCAAGGAGCGATTCCTAACAGCAGAAGCAGCAGAGGCACAAACTGCATGACGAGAAGGGACAACGTAGAACACGTCTCTGTCCTGGCGCATTTTCGTGTGCGATACTTCCCTCCGGGTCTTCGGGCCTTGCGAAGCCCTGTGTACTGCGAGCGCTGCTACTCGCAGCTGAGAAGGACCGTGGAGCTAGCGGCGAATTCGGAGAGCTCTTCGCTGCACTGCGCCGCTCGCAAGCGGCTTCGTTCTTCGCCTTCTGCCGTCCGGCGAGAGCTGAACTCCAGCGGTCAGTTGCAGCTCTGCCCAACAGCGTGTTCTCAGTTCTGCGGGCAAGCACGCCCTCTTGCCTTGGCCCCGAGTGCAAAGTCCCGAGCGAGCACTCGACTCAGTGCAATGCACCCGGAAGGACGCTCTCGCTCGCCTTTCAAGGAGCGATTCCTAACAGCAGAAGCAGCAGAGGCACAAACTGCATGACGAGAAGGGACAACGTAGAACACGTCTCTGTCCTGGCGCATTTTCGTGTGCGATACTTCCCTCCGGGTCTTCGGGCCTTGCGAAGCTCTGTGTACTGCGAGCGCTGCTACTCGCAGCTGAGAAGGACCGTGGAGCTAGCGGCGAATTCGGAGAGCTCTTCGCTGCACTGCGCCGCTCGCAAGCGGCTTCGTTCTTCGCCTTCTGCCGTCCGGCGAGAGCTGAACTCCAGCGGTCAGTTGCAGCTCTGCCCAACAGCGTGTTCTCAGTTCTGCGGGCAAGCACGCCCTCTTGCCTTGGCCCCGAGAGCAAAGCCCCGAGCGAGCACTCGACTCAGTGCAATGCACCCGGAAGGACGCTCTCGCTCGCCTTTCAAGGAGCGATTCCTAACAGCAGAAGCAGCAGAGGCACAAACTGCATGACGAGAAGGGACAACGTAGAACACGTCTCTGTCCTGGCACATTTTCGTGTGCGATACTTCCCTCCGGGTCTTCGGGCCTTGCGAAGCTCTGTGTACTGCGAGCGCTGCTACTCGCAGCTGAGAAGGACCGTGGAGCTAGCGGCGAATTCGGAGAGCTCTTCGCTGCACTGCGCCGCTCGCAAGCGGCTTCCTTCTTCGCCTTCTGCCGTCCGGCGAGAGCTGAACTCCAGCGGTCAGTTGCAGCTCTGCCCAACAGCGTGTTCTCAGTTCTGCGGGCAAGCACGCCCTCTTGCCTTGGCCCCGAGAGCAAAGTCCCGAGCGAGCACTCGACTCAGTGCAATGCACCCGGAAGGACGCTCTCGCTCGTCTTTCAAGGAGCGATTCCTAACAGCAGAAGCAGCAGAGGCACAAACTGCATGACGAGAAGGGACAACGTAGAACACGTCTCTGTCCTGGCACATTTTCGTGTGCGAAACTTCCCTCCGGGTCTCCGGGCCTTGCGAAGCCCTGTGTACTGCGAGCGCTGCTACTCGCAGCTGAGAAGGACCGTGGAGCTAGCGGCGAATTCGGAGAGCTCTTCGCTGCACTGCGCCGCTCGCAAGCGGCTTCGTTCTTCGCCTTCTGCCGTCCGGCGAGAGCTGAACTCCAGCAGTCAGTTGCAGCTCTGCCCAACAGCGTGTTCTCAGTTCTGCGGGCAAGCACGCCCTCTTGCCTTGGCCCCGAGAGCAAAGCCCCGAGCGAGCACTCGACTCAGTGCAATGCACCCGGAAGGACGCTCTCGCTCGTCTTTCAAGGAGCGATTCCTAACAGCAGAAGCAGCAGAGGCACAAACTGCATGACGAGAAGGGACAACGTAGAACACGTCTCTGTCCTGGCACATTTTCGTGTGCGAAACTTCCTTCCGGGTCTCCGGGCCTCCGGGCCTTGCGAAGCCCTGTGTACTGCGAGCGCTGCTACTCGCAGCTGAGAAGGACCGTGGAGCTAGCGGCGAATTCGGAGAGCTCTTCGCTGCACTGCGCCGCTCGCAAGCGGCTTCCTTCTTCGCCTTCTGCCGTCCGGCGAGAGCTGAACTCCAGCGGTCAGTTGCAGCTCTGCCCAACAGCGTGTTCTCAGTTCTGCGGGCAAGCACGCCCTCTTGCCTTGGCCCCGAGAGCAAAGTCCCGAGCGAGCACTCGACTCAGTGCAATGCACCCGGAAGGACGCTCTCGCTCGTCTTTCAAGGAGCGATTCCTAACAGCAGAAGCAGCAGAGGCACAAACTGCATGACGAGAGGGGACAACGTAGAACACGTCTCTGTCCTGGCACATTTTCGTGTGCGATACTTCCCTCCGGGTCTTCGGGCCTTGCGAAGCTCTGTGTACTGCGAGCGCTGCTACTCGCAGCTGAGAAGGACCGTGGAGCTAGCGGCGAATTCGGAGAGCTCTTCGCTGCACTGCGCCGCTCGCAAGCGGCTTCGTTCTTCGCCTTCTGCCGTCCGGCGAGAGCTGAACTCCAGCGGTCAGTTGCAGCTCTGCCCAACAGCGTGTTCTCAGTTCTGCGGGCAAGCACGCCCTCTTGCCTTGGCCCCGAGAGCAAAGCCCCGAGCGAGCACTCGACTCAGTGCAATGCACCCGGAAGGACGCTCTCGCTCGCCTTTCAAGGAGCGATTCCTAACAGCAGAAGCAGCAGAGGCACAAACTGCATGACGAGAAGGGACAACGTAGAACACGTCTCTGTCCTGGCACATTTTCGTGTGCGATACTTCCCTCCGGGTCTTCGGGCCTTGCGAAGCTCTGTGTACTGCGAGCGCTGCTACTCGCAGCTGAGAAGGACCGTGGAGCTAGCGGCGAATTCGGAGAGCTCTTCGCTGCACTGCGCCGCTCGCAAGCGGCTTCGTTCTTCGCCTTCTGCCGTCCGGCGAGAGCTGAACTCCAGCGGTCAGTTGCAGCTCTGCCCAACAGCGTGTTCTCAGTTCTGCGGGCAAGCACGCCCTCTTGCCTTGGCCCCGAGAGCAAAGCCCCGAGCGAGCACTCGACTCAGTGCAATGCACCCGGAAGGACGCTCTCGCTCGCCTTTCAAGGAGCGATTCCTAACAGCAGAAGCAGCAGAGGCACAAACTGCATGACGAGAAGGGACAACGTAGAACACGTCTCTGTCCTGGCACATTTTCGTGTGCGATACTTCCCTCCGGGTCTTCGGGCCTTGCGAAGCTCTGTGTACTGCGAGCGCTGCTACTCGCAGCTGAGAAGGACCGTGGAGCTAGCGGCGAATTCGGAGAGCTCTTCGCTGCACTGCGCCGCTCGCAAGCGGCTTCGTTCTTCGCCTTCTGCCGTCCGGCGAGAGCTGAACTCCAGCGGTCAGTTGCAGCTCTGCCCAACAGCGTGTTCTCAGTTCTGCGGGCAAGCACGCCCTCTTGCCTTGGCCCCGAGAGCAAAGTCCCGAGCGAGCACTCGACTCAGTGCAATGCACCCGGAAGGACGCTCTCGCTCGTCTTTCAAGGAGCGATTCCTAACAGCAGAAGCAGCAGAGGCACAAACTGCATGACGAGAAGGGACAACGTAGAACACGTCTCTGTCCTGGCACATTTTCGTGTGCGAAACTTCCCTCCGGGTCTCCGGGCCTCCGGGCCTTGCGAAGCCCTGTGTACTGCGAGCGCTGCTACTCGCAGCTGAGAAGGACCGTGGAGCTAGCGGCGAATTCGGAGAGCTCTTCGCTGCACTGCGCCGCTCGCAAGCGGCTTCGTTCTTCGCCTTCTGCCGTCCGGCGAGAGCTGAACTCCAGCGGTCAGTTGCAGCTCTGCCCAACAGCGTGTTCTCAGTTCTGCGGGCAAGCACGCCCTCTTGCCTTGGCCCCGAGTGCAAAGTCCCGAGCGAGCACTCGACTCAGTGCAATGCACCCGGAAGGACGCTCTCGCTCGTCTTTCAAGGAGCGATTCCTAACAGCAGAAGCAGCAGAGGCACAAACTGCATGACGAGAGGGGACAACGTAGAACACGTCTCTGTCCTGGCACATTTTCGTGTGCGATACTTCCCTCCGGGTCTTCGGGCCTTGCGAAGCTCTGTGTACTGCGAGCGCTGCTACTCGCAGCTGAGAAGGACCGTGGAGCTAGCGGCGAATTCGGAGAGCTCTTCGCTGCACTGCGCCGCTCGCAAGCGGCTTCCTTCTTCGCCTTCTGCCGTCCGGCGAGAGCTGAACTCCAGCGGTCAGTTGCAGCTCTGCCCAACAGCGTGTTCTCAGTTCTGCGGGCAAGCACGCCCTCTTGCCTTGGCCCCGAGAGCAAAGTCCCGAGCGAGCACTCGACTCAGTGCAATGCACCCGGAAGGACGCTCTCGCTCGTCTTTCAAGGAGCGATTCCTAACAGCAGAAGCAGCAGAGGCACAAACTGCATGACGAGAAGGGACAACGTAGAACACGTCTCTGTCCTGGCACATTTTCGTGTGCGAAACTTCCCTCCGGGTCTCCGGGCCTTGCGAAGCCCTGTGTACTGCGAGCGCTGCTACTCGCAGCTGAGAAGGACCGTGGAGCTAGCGGCGAATTCGGAGAGCTCTTCGCTGCACTGCGCCGCTCGCAAGCGGCTTCGTTCTTCGCCTTCTGCCGTCCGGCGAGAGCTGAACTCCAGCGGTCAGTTGCAGCTCTGCCCAACAGCGTGTTCTCAGTTCTGCGGGCAAGCACGCCCTCTTGCCTTGGCCCCGAGAGCAAAGTCCCGAGCGAGCACTCGACTCAGTGCAATGCACCCGGAAGGACGCTCTCGCTCGCCTTTCAAGGAGCGATTCCTAACAGCAGAAGCAGCAGAGGCACAAACTGCACGACGAGAAGGGACAACGTAGAACACGTCTCTGTCCTGGCACATTTTCGTGTGCGAAACTTCCCTCCGGGTCATCGGGCCTTGCGAAGCCCTGTGTACTGCGAGCGCTGCTACTCGCAGCTGAGAAGGACCGTGGAGCTAGCGGCGAATTCGGAGAGCTCTTCGCTGCACTGCGCCGCTCGCAAGCGGCTTCGTTCTTCGCCTTCTGCCGTCCGGCGAGAGCTGAACTCCAGCGGTCAGTTGCAGCTCTGCCCAACAGCGTGTTCTCAGTTCTGCGGGCAAGCACGCCCTCTTGCCTTGGCCCCGAGAGCAAAGCCCCGAGCGAGCACTCGACTCAGTGCAATGCACCCGGAAGGACGCTCTCGCTCGCCTTTCAAGGAGCGATTCCTAACAGCAGAAGCAGCAGAGGCACAAACTGCATGACGAGAAGGGACAACGTAGAACACGTCTCTGTCCTGGCACATTTTCGTGTGCGATACTTCCCTCCGGGTCTTCGGGCCTTGCGAAGCTCTGTGTACTGCGAGCGCTGCTACTCGCAGCTGAGAAGGACCGTGGAGCTAGCGGCGAATTCGGAGAGCTCTTCGCTGCACTGCGCCGCTCGCAAGCGGCTTCGTTCTTCGCCTTCTGCCGTCCGGCGAGAGCTGAACTCCAGCGGTCAGTTGCAGCTCTGCCCAACAGGGTGTTCTCAGTTCTGCGGGCAAGCACGCCCTCTTGCCTTGGCCCCGAGAGCAAAGTCCCGAGCGAGCACTCGACTCAGTGCAATGCACCCGGAAGGACGCTCTCGCTCGTCTTTCAAGGAGCGATTCCTAACAGCAGAAGCAGCAGAGGCACAAACTGCATGACGAGAGGGGACAACGTAGAACACGTCTCTGTCCTGGCACATTTTCGTGTGCGAAACTTCCCTCCGGGTCTCCGGGCCTCCGGGCCTTGCGAAGCCCTGTGTACTGCGAGCGCTGCTACTCGCAGCTGAGAAGGACCGTGGAGCTAGCGGCGAATTCGGAGAGCTCTTCGCTGCACTGCGCCGCTCGCAAGCGGCTTCGTTCTTCGCCTTCTGCCGTCCGGCGAGAGCTGAACTCCAGCGGTCAGTTGCAGCTCTGCCCAACAGCGTGTTCTCAGTTCTGCGGGCAAGCACGCCCTCTTGCCTTGGCCCCGAGAGCAAAGTCCCGAGCGAGCACTCGACTCAGTGCAATGCACCCGGAAGGACGCTCTCGCTCGCCTTTCAAGGAGCGATTCCTAACAGCAGAAGCAGCAGAGGCACAAACTGCATGACGAGAAGGGACAACGTAGAACACGTCTCTGTCCTGGCGCATTTTCGTGTGCGATACTTCCCTCCGGGTCTTCGGGCCTTGCGAAGCTCTGTGTACTGCGAGC
Organism: Sturnus vulgaris; assembly: GCF_052056855.1. NCBI lineage: Eukaryota > Metazoa > Chordata > Aves > Passeriformes > Sturnidae > Sturnus > Sturnus vulgaris. Next base: position 78,938 of record NW_028276038.1, read on the forward strand.
GCTGCTACTCGCAGCTGAGAAGGACCGTGGAGCCAGCGGCGAATTCGGAGAGCTCTTCGCTGCACTGCGCCGCTCGCAAGCGGCTTCGTTCTTCGCCTTCTGCCGTCCGGCGAGAGCTGAACTCCAGCGGTCAGTTGCAGCTCTGCCCAACAGCGTGTTCTCAGTTCTGCGGGCAAGCACGCCCTCTTGCCTTGGCCCCGAGTGCAAAGTCCCGAGCGAGCACTCGACTCAGTGCAATGCACCCGGAAGGACGCTCTCGCTCGTCTTTCAAGGAGCGATTCCTAACAGCAGAAGCAGCAGAGGCACAAACTGCATGACGAGAAGGGACAACGTAGAACACGTCTCTGTCCTGGCACATTTTCGTGTGCGATACTTCCCTCCGGGTCTTCGGGCCTTGCGAAGCTCTGTGTACTGCGAGCGCTGCTACTCGCAGCTGAGAAGGACCGTGGAGCTAGCGGCGAATTCGGAGAGCTCTTCGCTGCACTGCGCCGCTCGCAAGCGGCTTCGTTCTTCGCCTTCTGCCGTCCGGCGAGAGCTGAACTCCAGCGGTCAGTTGCAGCTCTGCCCAACAGCGTGTTCTCAGTTCTGCGGGCAAGCACGCCCTCTTGCCTTGGCCCCGAGAGCAAAGCCCCGAGCGAGCACTCGACTCAGTGCAATGCACCCGGAAGGACGCTCTCGCTCGCCTTTCAAGGAGCGATTCCTAACAGCAGAAGCAGCAGAGGCACAAACTGCATGACGAGAAGGGACAACGTAGAACACGTCTCTGTCCTGGCACATTTTCGTGTGCGATACTTCCCTCCGGGTCTTCGGGCCTTGCGAAGCTCTGTGTACTGCGAGCGCTGCTACTCGCAGCTGAGAAGGACCGTGGAGCTAGCGGCGAATTCGGAGAGCTCTTCGCTGCACTGCGCCGCTCGCAAGCGGCTTCGTTCTTCGCCTTCTGCCGTCCGGCGAGAGCTGAACTCCAGCGGTCAGTTGCAGCTCTGCCCAACAGCGTGTTCTCAGTTCTGCGGGCAAGCACGCCCTCTTGCCTTGGCCCCGAGAGCAAAGTCCCGAGCGAGCACTCGACTCAGTGCAATGCACCCGGAAGGACGCTCTCGCTCGTCTTTCAAGGAGCGATTCCTAACAGCAGAAGCAGCAGAGGCACAAACTGCATGACGAGAAGGGACAACGTAGAACACGTCTCTGTCCTGGCACATTTTCGTGTGCGAAACTTCCCTCCGGGTCTCCGGGCCTCCGGGCCTTGCGAAGCCCTGTGTACTGCGAGCGCTGCTACTCGCAGCTGAGAAGGACCGTGGAGCTAGCGGCGAATTCGGAGAGCTCTTCGCTGCACTGCGCCGCTCGCAAGCGGCTTCGTTCTTCGCCTTCTGCCGTCCGGCGAGAGCTGAACTCCAGCGGTCAGTTGCAGCTCTGCCCAACAGCGTGTTCTCAGTTCTGCGGGCAAGCACGCCCTCTTGCCTTGGCCCCGAGAGCAAAGTCCCGAGCGAGCACTCGACTCAGTGCAATGCACCCGGAAGGACGCTCTCGCTCGCCTTTCAAGGAGCGATTCCTAACAGCAGAAGCAGCAGAGGCACAAACTGCATGACGAGAAGGGACAACGTAGAACACGTCTCTGTCCTGGCACATTTTCGTGTGCGATACTTCCCTCCGGGTCTTCGGGCCTTGCGAAGCTCTGTGTACTGCGAGCGCTGCTACTCGCAGCTGAGAAGGACCGTGGAGCTAGCGGCGAATTCGGAGAGCTCTTCGCTGCACTGCGCCGCTCGCAAGCGGCTTCGTTCTTCGCCTTCTGCCGTCCGGCGAGAGCTGAACTCCAGCGGTCAGTTGCAGCTCTGCCCAACAGCGTGTTCTCAGTTCTGCGGGCAAGCACGCCCTCTTGCCTTGGCCCCGAGAGCAAAGTCCCGAGCGAGCACTCGACTCAGTGCAATGCACCCGGAAGGACGCTCTCGCTCGTCTTTCAAGGAGCGATTCCTAACAGCAGAAGCAGCAGAGGCACAAACTGCATGACGAGAGGGGACAACGTAGAACACGTCTCTGTCCTGGCACATTTTCGTGTGCGAAACTTCCCTCCGGGTCTCCGGGCCTCCGGGCCTTGCGAAGCCCTGTGTACTGCGAGCGCTGCTACTCGCAGCTGAGAAGGACCGTGGAGCTAGCGGCGAATTCGGAGAGCTCTTCGCTGCACTGCGCCGCTCGCAAGCGGCTTCGTTCTTCGCCTTCTGCCGTCCGGCGAGAGCTGAACTCCAGCGGTCAGTTGCAGCTCTGCCCAACAGCGTGTTCTCAGTTCTGCGGGCAAGCACGCCCTCTTGCCTTGGCCCCGAGAGCAAAGCCCCGAGCGAGCACTCGACTCAGTGCAATGCACCCGGAAGGACGCTCTCGCTCGCCTTTCAAGGAGCGATTCCTAACAGCAGAAGCAGCAGAGGCACAAACTGCATGACGAGAAGGGACAACGTAGAACACGTCTCTGTCCTGGCACATTTTCGTGTGCGATACTTCCCTCCGGGTCTTCGGGCCTTGCGAAGCTCTGTGTACTGCGAGCGCTGCTACTCGCAGCTGAGAAGGACCGTGGAGCTAGCGGCGAATTCGGAGAGCTCTTCGCTGCACTGCGCCGCTCGCAAGCGGCTTCCTTCTTCGCCTTCTGCCGTCCGGCGAGAGCTGAACTCCAGCGGTCAGTTGCAGCTCTGCCCAACAGCGTGTTCTCAGTTCTGCGGGCAAGCACGCCCTCTTGCCTTGGCCCCGAGAGCAAAGTCCCGAGCGAGCACTCGACTCAGTGCAATGCACCCGGAAGGACGCTCTCGCTCGTCTTTCAAGGAGCGATTCCTAACAGCAGAAGCAGCAGAGGCACAAACTGCATGACGAGAAGGGACAACGTAGAACACGTCTCTGTCCTGGCACATTTTCGTGTGCGAAACTTCCCTCCGGGTCTCCGGGCCTTGCGAAGCCCTGTGTACTGCGAGCGCTGCTACTCGCAGCTGAGAAGGACCGTGGAGCTAGCGGCGAATTCGGAGAGCTCTTCGCTGCACTGCGCCGCTCGCAAGCGGCTTCGTTCTTCGCCTTCTGCCGTCCGGCGAGAGCTGAACTCCAGCGGTCAGTTGCAGCTCTGCCCAACAGCGTGTTCTCAGTTCTGCGGGCAAGCACGCCCTCTTGCCTTGGCCCCGAGAGCAAAGTCCCGAGCGAGCACTCGACTCAGTGCAATGCACCCGGAAGGACGCTCTCGCTCGCCTTTCAAGGAGCGATTCCTAACAGCAGAAGCAGCAGAGGCACAAACTGCACGACGAGAAGGGACAACGTAGAACACGTCTCTGTCCTGGCACATTTTCGTGTGCGAAACTTCCCTCCGGGTCATCGGGCCTTGCGAAGCCCTGTGTACTGCGAGCGCTGCTACTCGCAGCTGAGAAGGACCGTGGAGCTAGCGGCGAATTCGGAGAGCTCTTCGCTGCACTGCGCCGCTCGCAAGCGGCTTCGTTCTTCGCCTTCTGCCGTCCGGCGAGAGCTGAACTCCAGCGGTCAGTTGCAGCTCTGCCCAACAGCGTGTTCTCAGTTCTGCGGGCAAGCACGCCCTCTTGCCTTGGCCCCGAGAGCAAAGCCCCGAGCGAGCACTCGACTCAGTGCAATGCACCCGGAAGGACGCTCTCGCTCGCCTTTCAAGGAGCGATTCCTAACAGCAGAAGCAGCAGAGGCACAAACTGCATGACGAGAAGGGACAACGTAGAACACGTCTCTGTCCTGGCACATTTTCGTGTGCGATACTTCCCTCCGGGTCTTCGGGCCTTGCGAAGCTCTGTGTACTGCGAGCGCTGCTACTCGCAGCTGAGAAGGACCGTGGAGCTAGCGGCGAATTCGGAGAGCTCTTCGCTGCACTGCGCCGCTCGCAAGCGGCTTCGTTCTTCGCCTTCTGCCGTCCGGCGAGAGCTGAACTCCAGCGGTCAGTTGCAGCTCTGCCCAACAGGGTGTTCTCAGTTCTGCGGGCAAGCACGCCCTCTTGCCTTGGCCCCGAGAGCAAAGTCCCGAGCGAGCACTCGACTCAGTGCAATGCACCCGGAAGGACGCTCTCGCTCGTCTTTCAAGGAGCGATTACTAACAGCAGAAGCAGCAGAGGCACAAACTGCATGACGAGAGGGGACAACGTAGAACACGTCTCTGTCCTGGCACATTTTCGTGTGCGAAACTTCCCTCCGGGTCTCCGGGCCTCCGGGCCTTGCGAAGCCCTGTGTACTGCGAGCGCTGCTACTCGCAGCTGAGAAGGACCGTGGAGCTAGCGGCGAATTCGGAGAGCTCTTCGCTGCACTGCGCCGCTCGCAAGCGGCTTCGTTCTTCGCCTTCTGCCGTCCGGCGAGAGCTGAACTCCAGCGGTCAGTTGCAGCTCTGCCCAACAGCGTGTTCTCAGTTCTGCGGGCAAGCACGCCCTCTTGCCTTGGCCCCGAGAGCAAAGTCCCGAGCGAGCACTCGACTCAGTGCAATGCACCCGGAAGGACGCTCTCGCTCGCCTTTCAAGGAGCGATTCCTAACAGCAGAAGCAGCAGAGGCACAAACTGCATGACGAGAAGGGACAACGTAGAACACGTCTCTGTCCTGGCGCATTTTCGTGTGCGATACTTCCCTCCGGGTCTTCGGGCCTTGCGAAGCTCTGTGTACTGCGAGCGCTGCTACTCGCAGCTGAGAAGGACCGTGGAGCCAGCGGCGAATTCGGAGAGCTCTTCGCTGCACTGCGCCGCTCGCAAGCGGCTTCGTTCTTCGCCTTCTGCCGTCCGGCGAGAGCTGAACTCCAGCGGTCAGTTGCAGCTCTGCCCAACAGCGTGTTCTCAGTTCTGCGGGCAAGCACGCCCTCTTGCCTTGGCCCCGAGTGCAAAGTCCCGAGCGAGCACTCGACTCAGTGCAATGCACCCGGAAGGACGCTCTCGCTCGTCTTTCAAGGAGCGATTCCTAACAGCAGAAGCAGCAGAGGCACAAACTGCATGACGAGAGGGGACAACGTAGAACACGTCTCTGTCCTGGCACATTTTCGTGTGCGATACTTCCCTCCGGGTCTTCGGGCCTTGCGAAGCTCTGTGTACTGCGAGCGCTGCTACTCGCAGCTGAGAAGGACCGTGGAGCTAGCGGCGAATTCGGAGAGCTCTTCGCTGCACTGCGCCGCTCGCAAGCGGCTTCGTTCTTCGCCTTCTGCCGTCCGGCGAGAGCTGAACTCCAGCGGTCAGTTGCAGCTCTGCCCAACAGCGTGTTCTCAGTTCTGCGGGCAAGCACGCCCTCTTGCCTTGGCCCCGAGAGCAAAGCCCCGAGCGAGCACTCGACTCAGTGCAATGCACCCGGAAGGACGCTCTCGCTCGCCTTTCAAGGAGCGATTCCTAACAGCAGAAGCAGCAGAGGCACAAACTGCATGACGAGAAGGGACAACGTAGAACACGTCTCTGTCCTGGCACATTTTCGTGTGCGAAACTTCCCTCCGGGTCTCCGGGCCTCCGGGCCTTGCGAAGCCCTGTGTACTGCGAGCGCTGCTACTCGCAGCTGAGAAGGACCGTGGAGCTAGCGGCGAATTCGGAGAGCTCTTCGCTGCACTGCGCCGCTCGCAAGCGGCTTCGTTCTTCGCCTTCTGCCGTCCGGCGAGAGCTGAACTCCAGCGGTCAGTTGCAGCTCTGCCCAACAGCGTGTTCTCAGTTCTGCGGGCAAGCACGCCCTCTTGCCTTGGCCCCGAGAGCAAAGTCCCGAGCGAGCACTCGACTCAGTGCAATGCACCCGGAAGGACGCTCTCGCTCGCCTTTCAAGGAGCGATTCCTAACAGCAGAAGCAGCAGAGGCACAAACTGCATGACGAGAGGGGACAACGTAGAACACGTCTCTGTCCTGGCACATTTTCGTGTGCGATACTTCCCTCCGGGTCTTCGGGCCTTGCGAAGCTCTGTGTACTGCGAGCGCTGCTACTCGCAGCTGAGAAGGACCGTGGAGCTAGCGGCGAATTCGGAGAGCTCTTCGCTGCACTGCGCCGCTCGCAAGCGGCTTCGTTCTTCGCCTTCTGCCGTCCGGCGAGAGCTGAACTCCAGCGGTCAGTTGCAGCTCTGCCCAACAGCGTGTTCTCAGTTCTGCGGGCAAGCACGCCCTCTTGCCTTGGCCCCGAGAGCAAAGCCCCGAGCGAGCACTCGACTCAGTGCAATGCACCCGGAAGGACGCTCTCGCTCGCCTTTCAAGGAGCGATTCCTAACAGCAGAAGCAGCAGAGGCACAAACTGCATGACGAGAAGGGACAACGTAGAACACGTCTCTGTCCTGGCACATTTTCGTGTGCGATACTTCCCTCCGGGTCTTCGGGCCTTGCGAAGCCCTGTGTACTGCGAGCGCTGCTACTCGCAGCTGAGAAGGACCGTGGAGCTAGCGGCGAATTCGGAGAGCTCTTCGCTGCACTGCGCCGCTCGCAAGCGGCTTCGTTCTTCGCCTTCTGCCGTCCGGCGAGAGCTGAACTCCAGCGGTCAGTTGCAGCTCTGCCCAACAGCGTGTTCTCAGTTCTGCGGGCAAGCACGCCCTCTTGCCTTGGCCCCGAGAGCAAAGCCCCGAGCGAGCACTCGACTCAGTGCAATGCACCCGGAAGGACGCTCTCGCTCGTCTTTCAAGGAGCGATTCCTAACAGCAGAAGCAGCAGAGGCACAAACTGCATGACGAGAAGGGACAACGTAGAACACGTCTCTGTCCTGGCACATTTTCGTGTGCGAAACTTCCCTCCGGGTCTCCGGGCCTCCGGGCCTTGCGAAGCCCTGTGTACTGCGAGCGCTGCTACTCGCAGCTGAGAAGGACCGTGGAGCTAGCGGCGAATTCGGAGAGCTCTTCGCTGCACTGCGCCGCTCGCAAGCGGCTTCCTTCTTCGCCTTCTGCCGTCCGGCGAGAGCTGAACTCCAGCGGTCAGTTGCAGCTCTGCCCAACAGCGTGTTCTCAGTTCTGCGGGCAAGCACGCCCTCTTGCCTTGGCCCCGAGAGCAAAGCCCCGAGCGAGCACTCGACTCAGTGCAATGCACCCGGAAGGACGCTCTCGCTCGCCTTTCAAGGAGCGATTCCTAACAGCAGAAGCAGCAGAGGCACAAACTGCATGACGAGAAGGGACAACGTAGAACACGTCTCTGTCCTGGCACATTTTCGTGTGCGATACTTCCCTCCGGCTCTTCGGGCCTTGCGAAGCTCTGTGTACTGCGAGCGCTGCTACTCGCAGCTGAGAAGGACCGTGGAGCTAGCGGCGAATTCGGAGAGCTCTTCGCTGCACTGCGCCGCTCGCAAGCGGCTTCCTTCTTCGCCTTCTGCCGTCCGGCGAGAGCTGAACTCCAGCGGTCAGTTGCAGCTCTGCCCAACAGCGTGTTCTCAGTTCTGCGGGCAAGCACGCCCTCTTGCCTTGGCCCCGAGAGCAAAGTCCCGAGCGAGCACTCGACTCAGTGCAATGCACCCGGAAGGACGCTCTCGCTCGTCTTTCAAGGAGCGATTCCTAACAGCAGAAGCAGCAGAGGCACAAACTGCATGACGAGAAGGGACAACGTAGAACACGTCTCTGTCCTGGCACATTTTCGTGTGCGAAACTTCCCTCCGGGTCTCCGGGCCTTGCGAAGCCCTGTGTACTGCGAGCGCTGCTACTCGCAGCTGAGAAGGACCGTGGAGCTAGCGGCGAATTCGGAGAGCTCTTCGCTGCACTGCGCCGCTCGCAAGCGGCTTCGTTCTTCGCCTTCTGCCGTCCGGCGAGAGCTGAACTCCAGCGGTCAGTTGCAGCTCTGCCCAACAGCGTGTTCTCAGTTCTGCGGGCAAGCACGCCCTCTTGCCTTGGCCCCGAGAGCAAAGCCCCGAGCGAGCACTCGACTCAGTGCAATGCACCCGGAAGGACGCTCTCGCTCGCCTTTCAAGGAGCGATTCCTAACAGCAGAAGCAGCAGAGGCACAAACTGCATGACGAGAAGGGACAACGTAGAACACGTCTCTGTCCTGGCACATTTTCGTGTGCGAAACTTCCCTCCGGGTCTCCGGGCCTTGCGAAGCCCTGTGTACTGCGAGCGCTGCTACTCGCAGCTGAGAAGGACCGTGGAGCTAGCGGCGAATTCGGAGAGCTCTTCGCTGCACTGCGCCGCTCGCAAGCGGCTTCGTTCTTCGCCTTCTGCCGTCCGGCGAGAGCTGAACTCCAGCGGTCAGTTGCAGCTCTGCCCAACAGCGTGTTCTCAGTTCTGCGGGCAAGCACGCCCTCTTGCCTTGGCCCCGAGAGCAAAGTCCCGAGCGAGCACTCGACTCAGTGCAATGCACCCGGAAGGACGCTCTCGCTCGCCTTTCAAGGAGCGATTCCTAACAGCAGAAGCAGCAGAGGCACAAACTGCATGACGAGAGGGGACAACGTAGAACACGTCTCTGTCCTGGCACATTTTCGTGTGCGAAACTTCCCTCCGGGTCTCCGGGCCTCCGGGCCTTGCGAAGCCCTGTGTACTGCGAGCGCTGCTACTCGCAGCTGAGAAGGACCGTGGAGCTAGCGGCGAATTCGGAGAGCTCTTCGCTGCACTGCGCCGCTCGCAAGCGGCTTCGTTCTTCGCCTTCTGCCGTCCGGCGAGAGCTGAACTCCAGCGGTCAGTTGCAGCTCTGCCCAACAGCGTGTTCTCAGTTCTGCGGGCAAGCACGCCCTCTTGCCTTGGCCCCGAGAGCAAAGTCCCGAGCGAGCACTCGACTCAGTGCAATGCACCCGGAAGGACGCTCTCGCTCGCCTTTCAAGGAGCGATTCCTAACAGCAGAAGCAGCAGAGGCACAAACTGCATGACGAGAAGGGACAACGTAGAACACGTCTCTGTCCTGGCGCATTTTCGTGTGCGATACTTCCCTCCGGGTCTTCGGGCCTTGCGAAGCTCTGTGTACTGCGAGCGCTGCTACTCGCAGCTGAGAAGGACCGTGGAGCCAGCGGCGAATTCGGAGAGCTCTTCGCTGCACTGCGCCGCTCGCAAGCGGCTTCGTTCTTCGCCTTCTGCCGTCCGGCGAGAGCTGAACTCCAGCGGTCAGTTGCAGCTCTGCCCAACAGCGTGTTCTCAGTTCTGCGGGCAAGCACGCCCTCTTGCCTTGGCCCCGAGTGCAAAGTCCCGAGCGAGCACTCGACTCAGTGCAATGCACCCGGAAGGACGCTCTCGCTCGTCTTTCAAGGAGCGATTCCTAACAGCAGAAGCAGCAGAGGCACAAACTGCATGACGAGAGGGGACAACGTAGAACACGTCTCTGTCCTGGCACATTTTCGTGTGCGATACTTCCCTCCGGGTCTTCGGGCCTTGCGAAGCTCTGTGTACTGCGAGCGCTGCTACTCGCAGCTGAGAAGGACCGTGGAGCTAGCGGCGAATTCGGAGAGCTCTTCGCTGCACTGCGCCGCTCGCAAGCGGCTTCGTTCTTCGCCTTCTGCCGTCCGGCGAGAGCTGAACTCCAGCGGTCAGTTGCAGCTCTGCCCAACAGCGTGTTCTCAGTTCTGCGGGCAAGCACGCCCTCTTGCCTTGGCCCCGAGAGCAAAGCCCCGAGCGAGCACTCGACTCAGTGCAATGCACCCGGAAGGACGCTCTCGCTCGCCTTTCAAGGAGCGATTCCTAACAGCAGAAGCAGCAGAGGCACAAACTGCATGACGAGAAGGGACAACGTAGAACACGTCTCTGTCCTGGCACATTTTCGTGTGCGATACTTCCCTCCGGGTCTTCGGGCCTTGCGAAGCTCTGTGTACTGCGAGCGCTGCTACTCGCAGCTGAGAAGGACCGTGGAGCTAGCGGCGAATTCGGAGAGCTCTTCGCTGCACTGCGCCGCTCGCAAGCGGCTTCGTTCTTCGCCTTCTGCCGTCCGGCGAGAGCTGAACTCCAGCGGTCAGTTGCAGCTCTGCCCAACAGCGTGTTCTCAGTTCTGCGGGCAAGCACGCCCTCTTGCCTTGGCCCCGAGAGCAAAGTCCCGAGCGAGCACTCGACTCAGTGCAATGCACCCGGAAGGACGCTCTCGCTCGCCTTTCAAGGAGCGATTCCTAACAGCAGAAGCAGCAGAGGCACAAACTGCATGACGAGAAGGGACAACGTAGAACACGTCTCTGTCCTGGCACATTTTCGTGTGCGATACTTCCCTCCGGGTCTTCGGGCCTTGCGAAGCTCTGTGTACTGCGAGCGCTGCTACTCGCAGCTGAGAAGGACCGTGGAGCTAGCGGCGAATTCGGAGAGCTCTTCGCTGCACTGCGCCGCTCGCAAGCGGCTTCCTTCTTCGCCTTCTGCCGTCCGGCGAGAGCTGAACTCCAGCGGTCAGTTGCAGCTCTGCCCAACAGCGTGTTCTCAGTTCTGCGGGCAAGCACGCCCTCTTGCCTTGGCCCCGAGAGCAAAGTCCCGAGCGAGCACTCGACTCAGTGCAATGCACCCGGAAGGACGCTCTCGCTCGTCTTTCAAGGAGCGATTCCTAACAGCAGAAGCAGCAGAGGCACAAACTGCATGACGAGAAGGGACAACGTAGAACACGTCTCTGTCCTGGCACATTTTCGTGTGCGAAACTTCCCTCCGGGTCTCCGGGCCTTGCGAAGCCCTGTGTACTGCGAGCGCTGCTACTCGCAGCTGAGAAGGACCGTGGAGCTAGCGGCGAATTCGGAGAGCTCTTCGCTGCACTGCGCCGCTCGCAAGCGGCTTCGTTCTTCGCCTTCTGCCGTCCGGCGAGAGCTGAACTCCAGCGGTCAGTTGCAGCTCTGCCCAACAGCGTGTTCTCAGTTCTGCGGGCAAGCACGCCCTCTTGCCTTGGCCCCGAGAGCAAAGTCCCGAGCGAGCACTCGACTCAGTGCAATGCACCCGGAAGGACGCTCTCGCTCGCCTTTCAAGGAGCGATTCCTAACAGCAGAAGCAGCAGAGGCACAAACTGCACGACGAGAAGGGACAACGTAGAACACGTCTCTGTCCTGGCACATTTTCGTGTGCGAAACTTCCCTCCGGGTCATCGGGCCTTGCGAAGCCCTGTGTACTGCGAGCGCTGCTACTCGCAGCTGAGAAGGACCGTGGAGCTAGCGGCGAATTCGGAGAGCTCTTCGCTGCACTGCGCCGCTCGCAAGCGGCTTCGTTCTTCGCCTTCTGCCGTCCGGCGAGAGCTGAACTCCAGCGGTCAGTTGCAGCTCTGCCCAACAGCGTGTTCTCAGTTCTGCGGGCAAGCACGCCCTCTTGCCTTGGCCCCGAGAGCAAAGCCCCGAGCGAGCACTCGACTCAGTGCAATGCACCCGGAAGGACGCTCTCGCTCGCCTTTCAAGGAGCGATTCCTAACAGCAGAAGCAGCAGAGGCACAAACTGCATGACGAGAAGGGACAACGTAGAACACGTCTCTGTCCTGGCACATTTTCGTGTGCGATACTTCCCTCCGGGTCTTCGGGCCTTGCGAAGCTCTGTGTACTGCGAGCGCTGCTACTCGCAGCTGAGAAGGACCGTGGAGCTAGCGGCGAATTCGGAGAGCTCTTCGCTGCACTGCGCCGCTCGCAAGCGGCTTCGTTCTTTGCCTTCTGCCGTCCGGCGAGAGCTGAACTCCAGCGGTCAGTTGCAGCTCTGCCCAACAGGGTGTTCTCAGTTCTGCGGGCAAGCACGCCCTCTTGCCTTGGCCCCGAGAGCAAAGTCCCGAGCGAGCACTCGACTCAGTGCAATGCACCCGGAAGGACGCTCTCGCTCGTCTTTCAAGGAGCGATTCCTAACAGCAGAAGCAGCAGAGGCACAAACTGCATGACGAGAGGGGACAACGTAGAACACGTCTCTGTCCTGGCACATTTTCGTGTGCGAAACTTCCCTCCGGGTCTCCGGGCCTCCGGGCCTTGCGAAGCCCTGTGTACTGCGAGCGCTGCTACTCGCAGCTGAGAAGGACCGTGGAGCTAGCGGCGAATTCGGAGAGCTCTTCGCTGCACTGCGCCGCTCGCAAGCGGCTTCGTTCTTCGCCTTCTGCCGTCCGGCGAGAGCTGAACTCCAGCGGTCAGTTGCAGCTCTGCCCAACAGCGTGTTCTCAGTTCTGCGGGCAAGCACGCCCTCTTGCCTTGGCCCCGAGAGCAAAGTCCCGAGCGAGCACTCGACTCAGTGCAATGCACCCGGAAGGACGCTCTCGCTCGCCTTTCAAGGAGCGATTCCTAACAGCAGAAGCAGCAGAGGCACAAACTGCATGACGAGAAGGGACAACGTAGAACACGTCTCTGTCCTGGCGCATTTTCGTGTGCGATACTTCCCTCCGGGTCTTCGGGCCTTGCGAAGCTCTGTGTACTGCGAGCACCACGGTAAGTGCCTCGGAGAAGGGAAATCCAGAGTGCAGCGAGGAGCTGGACGTGGCTTACGTGCAGTAAGGAGAAGGTGAACCTAGGCACTGCCTCTTCAATCTGGCCGCCTCTGCTCTGGTAGCAACTTTTGCAAGTCGGCAGAGGGAGCTGCGAGTATGTAGAACGGAGGGCAGCGAGACGCCGTGTGTTATGCGCCCTTTCAGGGCTGCTGCCAGGGTGCTACTTTAAGAACGCCTTCTTCTTCCTCGCGTCCTTCCTCCACTATAGTCTCCTGGATTCACCTGAGACTCTTCCTAGGCATCTCCCTGATCCTTTTTGCAATGAGTCTCACATCATTCTCCTGAAGAAACTGTCTGCTTATGGTTTGCATGGGTGGGCTGTTTGCTGGGTGACAAACTGGGTGATGGCCAGGCCCACAGAGTGGTGGGAAATAGAGTTCATCCAGCTGGTCCCCAAGGCTCGGTCTTGGGCCCAGTCCTGTTTAATATCTTGCTCAGTGTTCTGGACAAGGGGATAGAGTACACGCCCAGGAAGTTCACAGATGATGCAAAGTTGGCTGGTAGTGTTTTTTTCTTCTGGAGGACAGCAGGCTCTGCTTCTTCTTCCTCCTGTTCTGAGGTCGCTGCTCCCTCTTCATCCCTCATTAAGTGTGCTGATTTTGTCACTTGGATGAGAAAACAAACAATTTTAGCAACAATACTAGTGGCAGGGTACAAGAAAGGAAGAGTTCACACGAATCCCCCCCCCCCCCCGCCCAACAACAGAAAATACCTGATGGCTCCTCTGCCCAGCTTACTGACTACACCGGAACCCATTGTCCCCCAAAGATACTCCCTTCTCCCTTCCCCCAGCCATGATGTGAGATGGAATAGAATAACTAAGATTAAGATTCTCCCTATGGAACTCCATCATACTTCGATTCTGGGAAAAAAAATTTCTTGAAGTTCTATCATTTCAGATCATTTGAATTTGAATTTGCATACTAAAAAGTCTAGCCAGAAACTCATGACAATATTAATAGCCCATTCTAGAATGTCCGAGATGATAGACACTTCTTTCAAGAGAATGTGATACCTCACCTGACTTCTCCAGAATTTAAATGAACAGCGGGAGTAGTCTACAAGATTCTTGCTGCCATCTGGATTTCCTGGTATTTGGCTGGTCTATGTAAACCAACCAGCTATTCAGCAGAGGGAATATTAGTGTGATACTTGATGGTATGTGAGATGGAACACAGTAATTTATGGCTTTTTGCATAGTGATGAAGCTGTAAAGAAAGCTCCGTAATGCTCAGACAAGGAGGCTGCTGGACTTCAAGCAGCAAAGGCCCAAAACGAACCAGTGAAAAGGTGTCATTGAAAAAAAAAAAAAAGCCAGGTGGGGAGCAAAGTGATACTTAAGGGCAGTTTACTGAAAGAGGGAATCTAGTGAAAAAAAAAGTCCAAGAGTGAAGGAATAACAGAGAAAATGAAACTAAGGAAGGAAATCAATCTCAGCTAATCATTTCAGAAGCTAACAAGTTGTCATTGCAATGATGCATAAAGTGAGAAAAAATAAATATGTCTGCGCCAAAATCTGAAATATGAACTTTATTGCATTCTCTCTTCCACGGAATCATACAACAGTCTGTGATTAAAGATCATCTAGTCCAACTTCCTTGCCAGGTAGATCTTACAGTAGATCAAATTGCTCAAGACTAGCCAAACTGATAAGGAGCACTCTCAATGATGGGGCATCCACAACTTCTCTGGAACACCCGTTTGAGTGTCTCACCAGCTTCATTGTAGAAAAGTTTTTCCTTTTAGCCAATCTAAACCTAGTCTCAGTTTGAAAGCATGGCCCCTTATCCTGTCTCTGCAAACTTTCCTAAAAAGTCTTTCTCCATTTGTCTTATACCCTCTTTACATATTCAAAGGCCACAATACTGTCTCTCCAGAAACCTCTCTTCTCCAGGCTAAAAGATCCTACTTTTCACAAGAACCAGGTCATAAACTGAGATGGAAGACATCTCAGGAGATCAGATCATCCAACAGCTCAGCGTAAGAATAGCTCTGAAGTCAGATCAACTAGCTTAGGGCTGTGTCTGTTTGAATTTTGAAAATTAGCAGGACTTGAAATGCTTCAAGGAAGAGAACTCGGGGTGGCTCCAGAAACAGCCTGAGAAACTCGAGCAAACTCGAAACCTCAGAAACTACCACTGCTTTCTCTCCCTCAGCCCAAGCAGTCCCAAAGAAGAAGTGTTCCCAGCAGGCTGGGATAGCACACATATACACTACATATACGTGACAGGCATCGCCAGCAGCCACATCCTGCTCCTTTCTGTGGCTGGCAAGAGTGAGACTGGATGTTTACATGTGGGCAAACTGGGTCCCTCCAGCAGCTCACACACTCAGCCTGCCCAATGACCCCACTGAATTCCAGTATTAGCAGTGTGCCAAGGCCACAGCACTACTCCGCTTGCTGGCACAGACCATCACACGCCTCCTAAATCAGTCAGGACTCCCCTGGTCCCACAGCCAGCACCCCACTTGCCCTCCGCCAGGCCACTGCCATTGTTCACCAACTTCTCCACTTTGATCTTTGCTGGTGCTCTCAACACTGGCACACCCAGATGTTCTGCAGCTGTTGTCTCCTGGTGGAAAGGACTTGTAAAGCCATGTTTCCTAACAGGACTTCCACAACCTTTCAAAGCAACCTTTACTGGAGTATGAACAATCTCATTCAAATGTCAACATTTCTTTTCCCGTATGTGAAATCAGAATTTCCTTCTTCCGGGCATGCCCAAAACAAGGCACAAACTACATTGTGCCTTCTGTTTCACATGCTGACTCGTTTGTAAACAATGCTAGGAGAATACCTGTTTTGATCCAAGCTAATCTCTGGCCCTTATAGTGCTTTCGGTAGTTAGTTTTGCTTTGTTATTTACTTGATGTCCCATTGAATTGTTGAATCATAAACAGACTACCTGTCTGTATAGCAGCATAGCAGTGATGAATAAATGCAAGAGAAGGAGCAAGGTGATTGTTTGCTAGACTCTTCCTAGAAACTGAGAAATCTGTTACTTAATGCTGACCACAGCAGATGGAGGAAGCATCCTACATGATGTCAAAGCAATGAAGCTGTAATCACTTTTATGATTACAGTCAAGGCACTGCTTTTGCCACCATAAGTGGAGTGCAGGGAATCTTAAAAGACGACACTCTAACTGTTGTCCATGCTCACTGAGAAAATAATGCTTTTACAGCAGAGCAGGTCTCACCGCAGCTAAATCATGGCTTCAACTGTACACCGCCTTCAAAAAGCCCACAAAAACACAAATGAAAGGATTTGGAACCCAAGGGAATCTCGGATTGTGACATCAGCTCACTCTGGATTCTTTCCAAATTCTCAATTCTATTTTCTTCCGAGCCAATTTTCCCACCTAACTTGAGATGTAATTTATGGATTTCCAACACATCTAGTTACCTTAGAATTAGATTGCCACTAGCCAAAAAGACAGAAACAAGCAGTTAAGTGAAGACTGAAACCATGGGTGTTTAGAACAGCAAAACTTGGGCGAAACTATTCTTAAGAAAACCAAAACTTTTAGGACTTACCCATGTATTTTTGGAGGTGGAAAAAGTTTTACATCGAAAAGTCCCTAGGGAACTCTCTTCAGTGCCTGGAGAGCCGCTGTCGCTCGCCTTTCAAGGACCTATTCGTCACAGCAGAGGCAGCAGAGCACAAGATGGCCGACGAGAAGGGGCAGTGTAGAACTCTCTGTCTGTCTGTGTCTCTACTCAGTGTAGAACGTCTCTATCCTGGCACATTTTCGAGTGCGATACTTCCCTCCGGGTCTTCGGTCCTTGCGAAGCTCTATGTACTGTGAGCGCTGCTACTTGCAGCTGAGAAAGACCGTGGAGCTAGCGGCGAATTCGGAGAGCGCTGAGCACGTAGTCAAGAAGCGAGACGTGTCCCTGCAACGCGGTGCTAATAGCAGCTTCCTCGCGGCGGGGGCGAGCTCCGGCCACAAGGCATTCTCGTCCTGGCAACGGATCTCTGTGACGGGCGTAGGCGAAAAGCTTTCGTTTTCCATTCGAACTGCGAGAGAGGCAGACTGTTGCACGGAGCTCTGAGAACAAAGGTGCACGCCCTAGGCGGGCTTGGGCAGAAGCAGCGTTCTCTAGCTCTTGGCTGCCGGCGCACTTGTGGTTGTGTGGCGCCCTTGCAGCGGCTTCTGGCCGCCGGCAAGTGAAAGCGGCTCCACGCTTGGGCGAGGGCGGTGAACGAAGCGGCACTAGTCCCGTGCTTGTGTGCACCACGTTACAGGCTACTAGGAGAGGAAGGTGGTTGACTCTCGCTTGCCTTCCCAAGTGCCCTTAGCAGTCGGAAGGAGCAAGCTGAAGCACTGCTGCTTGTGCTGCTCCTTGGTTCCCTTGCAGCCCGCTGTGAAAGCATTGGCGGTCACTTCTAGGCGCCGAGTTGCACACAGCACCACGGTAAGTGCCTCGGAGAAGGGAAATCCAGAGTGCAGCGAGGAGCTGGACGTGGCTTACGTGCAGTAAGGAGAAGGTGAACCTAGGCACTGCCTCTTCAATCTGGCCGCCTCTGCTCTGGTAGCAACTTTTGCAAGTCGGCAGAGGGAGCCGCGAGTATGTAGAACGGAGGGCAGCGAGATGCCGTGTGTTATGCGCCTTTTCAGGGCTGCTGCCAGGGTGCTACTTTAAGAACGCCTTTTTCTTCCTCGCGTCCTTCTCGCTTCGCTCTAGCTGCATGGAGTACAGCACAGCGAAGGAGTGAGGAAGGGCTCTGCCCCAGCTTTTGTCCCGGCCTGCCTGTGCTGCGCCTTTAGCTGCACACGAGAACAACGGCATTTCTTACCCGCAAGGTAAAAAAGGCTTTAGTGTAGCCTTAGGAATGGCAAGTGCCTAGGCATTAAGTTGAGCGACCACGTATGAGGGAGTCTTTAGAGGTTTCCTCCCCCATGGCGCAGGTGTATTCTCATTCTCGTGCTGAACTGAAAAGTCCGGGCATGGCAAGACTGGCCTGCCTTGTGCAGAGACGAACACAAATGTGGGGCTATGATCCTCTGTGTTCGGAGCTCTGCTTCCGGGTGTGTGGGCCGCCGTGAGCCCGCAGCAGCCGCCGAGGACAGTGTGGATTGTGGATGAGTCTGGGCTGGCCCCCCGCCCCCCCGTTGGTCTGACAGCGGCAGAAGTGGCGTAGGAGCGGCATCGCCTGAGGGCCCCATGGGGGGCGGGAAGAGAGCCGGGAGTGACCCCGAACGACACCGGAAGCGATATCCGTAGGGCCCGGAAGGCCAGCGTTGCCATCGAGTTTGGCCGGTAGGAGGCGTCTAAGGTGCTTTGAAAGGTGGAGCTTCTTTGCTCTAGGACAGTCTGGGAGAGCTGAGGGTGTCCAATCTGGAGAACAGAAGGCTCCAGGGAGATCTTCGAGCCCTTTGCAGTGCCTGCTGGGGCTCCAAGATAGCTGGGGAGGGACTTTGGAAAAGGGTCTGGACTCGCAGGACAAGGGGGAATAGCTTCAAACTGCCAGAGGGCTGGGATAGATGGGATATTGGAAAGGAATTCTTCCTTGGGTGGGTGCTGAGGCACATGTTGCTCAAAGAGGCTGTGTAAGAGCCCCATGGCAGGAAGCGTCCAGGGCCAGGCTGGAGCGGACATGGAGCAACCTGGACTAGTGGAAAAGTGTCCCTGCCCGTGTCAGGATGTGGGAAGAAGATAATTTGTCTCTAAGGTCGCTTCCAGTCCAAACCATTCTGGGATTCTAGGATTCATGGAAGGCCCTTTTCCAAGTGAAGTGTTGTATCTCTTGGCTCCCAGCTTGTAGTTGCCAGTTCTTCTGGAAGCAGGCGTGGCGAAGCAGCTGTGATGAGCCATGGGTTCTCAATAGGACGAGTGTGATATATTTGCAGAGAGGAAGGCTGCAGACAGATCTTCAAGGTCCAGGTAAAACAAGCAAAGGATTGAATAGAAGCCAAAGATTGGTTGTGTTAGTCAGTTTGCTGGCTGTTGAAATGGCCCCAGGTAATTTTCAACATTTCTAATTTGGATTTGTTTGAGTAAAAAATGAATGTGTTACCTCCAGCGTAGGCTCTCCAATGCATCTCCATGTGCTCCCATCTCTTTGTTGTATATCGGGTTCTATTAACTGAAGACAGAATCATAACACAGTAGTAAAACATTTAGAGGTGTAGTTAGCCAGCTTCAGGAGTTTTCAACTCAGCTGTTGACTTTTCTGGTAACTGTAGGCAAGGCAACACAATCCAGTTACTCCACTTTTCCTCTCTGAGGAAAAGATGATCTTTTTTTTTTTTTTTTCTCATTTTGAAAATAGCCTTGAATGAAGAGAGTTATGCACGTGGCATGTAGGATTCATTATTTTACCTTTCTCTTCTGTTGTCTTTCGCGTACTAGTCTTTTTAAAATTTTTTTGTCTCTGTTCTCCATTCAGTAGGTTTGAAAGAATTCTAATTGTTGAGATGATGGTTCTTTGAAGGCTCACTTAGCCCACCTTTTGGGTGAAGGAAAGAAGAAGACAAGGTCCTCTAGGAAGAGTAAAAAGCATACTTTCAAGAGACATTCAGAGATGTCTGCTGATGCCACGCAATTACCGTGTAATCAGCAGAAATGTGTTGGAAAAACACCCATCAGTGACTTCACAAGAAAGCCACACTCAAGACAGGTAAAGAACAGAAGCATAAAACCCCAAAGGTATGAAATGGACAGATTTTCATTGGGAATGAGCAACTCCTGAATTCTTGGTTCTAGAACTAGGGGCTTGTAATAAATAGACTGTCTCCTTGCCAAACGTAAACTTGGTGTCATGAACTGCTCACTGCCCGTTGAAGTGCAGGGCTAGTAGACTAATATTTGCCATGGCAGGCATATTGTATGGCTTTCCTGTTAAAAAGAAATTGGTTTTGCTCATAGCAATCTAGATATGTACCCAGTCTGACACCTATTTTTTAGGCTATATTTCCAAGTAAATGGCTTCCATGATGATGCAGTAAGTTTATGTCATGAACAGGAATGAAGTGATTGCATGCATCCTTTTTTACCCTAAGCCAGCTGCTGAGTAATGAGACAGAGACTCTCACTGACGCCAAGGAGTGCCTGTGCTTTTGGGAAAAGCACTGGGCAGATAAAGCCTATTTCCACATTTCTTGCTAGCGTCTCCTTCAAAGTTCATGGGTTTGTGCATCTTTTAGAGCTGTTCTAGATGTTCTTTGTAGTTTACATGTACTAAATGTAGCAGGTATTGCTTTCATGCCGTCCTACTAGATTTGAAGTTGGGATCTACTCAGGCTTCAATGTCTCAGAAGAAGCAACGTCGATTCTTTGAATTCTACTCTTGAACGTGAGAATGCTACTTATGTAGTTAATGAATTAATTAAATCGAATTCACTTGAATGGAAAAATTGTCTTGTTCATGTAGATTTTAACTTGGGAAATTGATATTTGAGTTCTACTTTTCATTGTTGTTGCTTTTCTGTATTCTTTGATTGCACAGATAGCAGATGTACTGACCAAGTATTGTGTGAAACTGGAGGAAATGTCCTTCCTCTTGGCAGCTGATGTTCACAAGCTCATTAACGCTAAGGCCATGGTAAATGTTTTACCTGGGGCAAGATAGCAGTCTGAATATTCCTAGAATGTCTTTCTTTCCCCAGATGAAATTCATTTTTTCTGCCTATCAATCACTGAAATATAGAAGAAATTTCTACTTGACGGGGTATTGGTTATCATTTGTGTTCTTTTCTCCCCTCATTTTCTGTAGAAGAGACAATTTTTGGTTTGTTTTTGCATGTTGTATGCTGCTTCTACTTCTGGTTTTGTTTTTTAATACACAGAATATAAACGGAGCACTGCTGGATAATGAGAGGGCAACTGCCAAGCTACTCTTGAATCGAATGAAATCAGAGCTTGAGAAAGAAAAATGGCATCAACTGAAATGGCAAGGGACTGGAAGCTCATGCAAAAGAAGTGTGGAGTTCAGAGTTTCAGGTCAGAAATTTGGCAGTCTTCTTTTGGACAATGAGCAACACCAAGAGGCTAGTGTTCACTTTTGGTTTCTGTTAAAGTAATACTTGATCATTTTTTCTTTCTACGTGATACCACGTATGATATCACATATATCATGTGATTCCATTCTACATATCTACTTTCCATCCTGCAGAGAATTTATGGCAAGTGAAGAAATACAGAATCCCCCAACTGTGAATATGGAAATGGAAAAGTTGATAAAGGAGCAGATGGTACTCAGTGAAGAGAGACTGAAGGTTTTGCAATATATCGGGTATGGCAAAAGAGGGTATAGCATAAAGGAAAACAATTGTTGCTGGAGTTAATGAAGGACTTGGCTACAAAATGCACTTTGCTTCCTGTCAATGTGTGATTGCTAAATGCAGCAGTAAGGCAGGGTCTACATCTATTTCTGTACAGCTCTTTTGAATGGAAAAAATGCATTCTTGATTTTCAGTGCCCCAGCTACACTTAATAGGTGGCGATCAGGCTCTAAAAATGGAGGAATGCAGAAGTAAATCTCGAAACGTAGCAGAAATGGGCAAAGAGGGGTGGAGAGCTAGAACTTGGTGTTTTTGTCAAGGCATTTTTTTCTCCATGGCGTGGGATTTTATTTGCGGAATAAATGAAGAGAGGAGTCTGGATAGAAATCTAACGTTGCTACGTTTGAATATCCATCCTGAACACAAGACACATTGGTGTGGGTGCAATGCATTACGATCTTTACAGGGAGGTTTTTTACGGTGGATGTAGGAACCAGGTAGATGACAGTTAGTTCCTTATCGGGCAGTAAACAGTTGGCCTTGAACAACAACAATCTCAGGTTTATTTTCATTGCCAAGATGGCTGTAAATAAAAGAACGCCCAGTAGTATGGATATTCGGATTCATAATTTTATATTTGAAGTACTGACTGGTTTGTATTTTAGGATACCTGACTCTTGTTTCCTGCTTTGATAGCACCCTGTTGCCTCCAACACGTGCCAAATCTGATGGAAACGAATGGTGCAGAACTCTGGAGAATTGAAACAAAAGTCTAGGTAGGTCGGGAAATCCTAAGAACAGTCTGGAATTCAAGCAATATTTTCTTTTCTCCTGGGCAACGATGAGGCAGACGGTTGCTTTGAGAGTGCATGTTTGCTCTATTCTTTGTTCCGTGTGTTGCCACATACCTTCTCAGTTGCTTGGAGGTGGCAGTAAGAGCCAAAGAAGCTGCCTGTGGCATGGCTTTCCTTTGGCCAGTACAAACACCTGTGCATGGGGAGATCTAGCAGGAACTGGCTCGGTTAGAATGAATCTGGGGGAAATCAAATGTTAATTTTGACGTGGATCCCTTCTCAGTCATACAAAAATACTCCTTTTTAACTCCTGGAGAAGAAGAGGGGAAGTATGAGAAGAAGAGGGGAAGTATTGGAGATACTTCCTTTCTCTGTGTCCTTGCAGCATGCCTTCCCGCTCTGTGTCTGCCTTCTCTTGCTCCAGAGCACATCCAGTTGGGATGTTTGTAGCCTGTATGGTAGCAAAGAAGTTGGTAGCGATTGTTAAGTACCTTGCTACTTTGAAGCATAATGAGAAACAGCTGTGTATGAAAATGTCTTGATTTCTTTGGCTGGTAATGTCTGGTGTCTGTAGGCACTGCTGGCATCTGTTCCGTGTGCTGAGATTCAGCACATGGCCTCTGTCATGTTTCCATGTCACACTGCACTGTGAAAGATGGGAATTTTGACTGTGGTCTGTTCCGTATCATTCAGACAGCCCTAATGTGGAGTGCGTGGAGAAAATGAGCATCCAGTATGAGCTGGTCGAGGGCAAATGTCAGGAGAAAGGGCAGATGTGCAAGTTGAGTGCCACAGCTTTTGGCTGTGATAGCCGTGGTCCAATGTGTCATTAGAGAGAGTAAAGATGCACCAGACAGTGAGATAACAAGTGGAATTCCTTTTTAACCTCCGCCTTACTCTGTTCAAAAAGTAAGCCATCCGTTTGGTTTCACAGTAGTAGTTGGTATTTGTGCTTGAAATGTGGAAAAGCCGTAACAAATGCCAGTAATGAAGGGAGTGCTGTCCTACATGAATGTGGAAGATGCAAGGAGCCTCAGCCCTTGTGCTAAATCTGTCTTATCTTGGGAAAGAAATTCCACCTCTGCCTCAATTTCTCCCTTTGTGTCCAACCAGATGGTATTGTTTAGTAATCTAATATGGCATGTGGGAGGCTGAATCTATCTCTGTCCATCACAAGAAAAGAAACACTACGTTTAGCCAGGCTCTCTGAAAGCCACACAGTATTTCTTCTGTGCATGTCAATAATTTGTTCTTCTTTTCCTTCAGATGACCCTGTTGGATGTGAACATTTGCACAGCAGAAGATGCTGAAGTTGTGCACTCCAACATGCTTCAGATGACTGAGAAACGAAAATGTAGGTTTGAAGAAGAAGTGGAGCACGTGGATGTACGTTTCTTTTATTTGATGACATATATCTTCATCACTCCTTGGGATTAGTCTGTTCTTCCTGTGCTCCCACCTGCAATGCCTTCTGCGTGGTAGGCTATTGATGTCACCTTAGAAAGAGGTCCATAGTGTGACAAAACACTCCAGAGAAACAGTTTGGTGTGGAAGAGTTTCATGTGGAAGTGTTCATAATTCTTGTGTTTATTATTTGTAATAGAAATAGATTGTATTTTTATGATCATTTCTATCTGAAATACATAGGATAGCGATGAATGACATATGGCCCAGTCTGCTTAAGATCAGACTTCAGGAAGAGCTGGAAATGATCTCCCAAATGTCTTCCAATCTTTTCTATACATAAAAAAAGTCGGGCAGTTGTTTCTAAAGGGATAAATTATAGAATGTGATTTGGTGCTTTATGGTGCCAGAATAAACAGAAGTTTTGAGAATCCGCATTCTTACCAGTTTACTTGGAGACTGATTTTTTTTTTACTCTCCAGATAGAAGACGCCATGTTGGATACCAGTCGTAAAATTCCAGGCAGCCTTTTATCATGTTACATATCCTCTTACTCATTCATTTCACCTTCCAGCAGTTTAGAAAGAACTTGTTCACTTGAATGTTTTTCTTTGGAGTGATTTGAAGGAGATGGCTAAATGGCCATAATCCAGGTAGAAACATAAAAACAAGGGTGTGCTATAAAGACAGGACTTCTTAATGCAAAGAGCCCTCTGAAATTCAAAATACCTGCTATAAAATTAAAAATGTAATCTTTGACTTTTAGATGGGAATTTCTCCTCTTCAGTTTCATTCTGTCAGGTGCATTTTTGCTAACTGCTTGATTCACGCTGAATGGACAGTCCTGTCTTATTGTTGGTATGGCAACAGCGATAGAGATCACTGCTGCTTTCTGTAGAAAGTGGCTGCAAGTTGCTATGACGAGATCTTGTGCAGGTCTAGAGTCTGATTGGATGTGAGGTTCTCATTGTTTCAGAACACCAACTTGGGGTGGCAGTGTCAGAGGTGTTCATTATCTAGGAAGATTTTCATAGGCGATGAGTTTTGCTGAGGTAGCTTTCTCTTCTGGGTGTAGAAGATATGTGCATAATTAACTTCCTTGAATCCTAAAGAGCTGGGGAGATTTTAGTATCTACGAAACCATTTTTACTAGCTTTTTTATGTGGCCTTAGATGATGAAAGTGATCTGGATACAATCTTAGAAAAAAGGCAAACGGTGAGCTGTGAGGAAGAGCTGAAGGAGTATTTGGAGAACACCCTTTCTTCTTGAGATCAACTTAGAACAAGGTATGAATTTGGTATGTTTTGTAAACTTAAAAGGTAGAGCATCTTTGAACATTGGTTGTACTACTTAGGCCTTGTTTTAATGCTGTTGTGTGAAGGTATGGAAAAAGAGTGCTTTTCACTTCATGTAAGAATATAGAATAATGTCCCTACTGAACAAGGTTAAGGCAAATAATGCCCACGGTTTAGGAATGGGACAAAGGAAGACTGCTATCATTCAAAAACCATAGCACATCAGTATTACTGTGCATACCATCACATCCATGCCTTATTCAGAAGGTAAAAGTAGTAGTGCAGATTCTTGGATCACCGGAATCAGAAGTTGGTCTGCACCATCATCTCTTCACTCATAGATTTGATCTCATTCAAAGTTCTAGGAACTCAGACGTTTAAGACAGCCAAGCACCGGCAACTTTAAAAACCATCTAAAAATGGGTACAATACCGCTCTCCTTCCTGAAGATCTTAGCAGCAGCTCTGAAGCCGTAGAGGAAGCAGCACTGTTCACACAGCCAGGAGGTCTTTCCTACCTGCTCGATCAGAGGCACATTAGAAGAGCAGTGTGGACCTGAGGGGCAGATGCACATACCTTCACACACCTCGCAGTGGGACTGTGGTTAGAGCTGGAGGTTTGATACTCTTCCTAATAATTTGAGCCGTTAAAACAAAGCCAGAGGTAACAGACCAAGTGAAAATACAATGCCAGGTTGCGGAAAGAGAATGTTACCTATCTGAACTCGTACAAAAATTCCCCATCATTCTCTTTGTTTAGGAGACCAAGCCAATGTCCGTGTAAATGAAAACAAGTGTGAATATTGATTTTTCTTGAATCAAGACTCAGCTTTATGTCCAAGTCAAAGGCAAATAAACCAGAAAGGCTCCGCTGAGCACAGTGCAGAACTAACATGGAAGACAGTCATTTGACCTCTTATGTAAGCAGTGTTGGTGTGGTTCCCCATCCAAAAGGAAGGATGTCAAATGCTTCTTTGGAAATATTTTAACTTCTCTGCGTTTCTTTCTTTGTAATGAACTAATCTCTAACAAGCCAGGACGTGATTGTGTTCAGTAGAAACAGATCAATGGCAACATTTAGCCTAAAGGTTTTATGAGATTGATCAGGAAGTTCGATTTAGATTTAAAGGCACTGTAGTCATATTTAATTTTATTTCTCTCCGCACTTGAGTCTCTTAAACAGGGACCTTCAATTGGACAGGAACGGGACACTGAAGCAAATTGTAACGGATGACGTAATGGCTTACCCAGAAGCATTTTGTGGGAATTGATTTCTTCTAGGTATCCATCAGCCAGCATTTTAGTGTGAAGGGAATCTTCAAACAGGTAAAACAAAAATTCCCGTTGGTTTCAAACCTGACTGCTATATTAATTTTTCACTTTGGAGAAAATTTTCATGACCTTTAAAATTCAGACTGTATCAAGTATTGTTTCAGCCATTGAAGAAAGTGCTTTTGATGGAGATAGGAGAGGGAAACCAAAACATTTCTCAGAGCCACACTTTGAGCTCTGTCCTTGTTACAAACGGCACTTGAGCAAATGCATTTGCCTTTGGAACAGAAAACGACAAGGTAACAGGCTTATCATTACGGATTTGAGTGTTCCAGGTTCTTTAGGTAGTAAGTGATCTATTCAAGATGATCTCTTCCTGAAATAGATCCATTTTGAGAAGGGATATGGATTTCTTAGAAGAAGGCAAATCCCTATGTTAAAACGGTGTGGTGGGTGTTTTTTGTTGTTGTTGTTTTGCAAGTTTTAGAACTTGCAAGGCACAATCGACTTCATAGTTGGAGATGCAGATAAGACCACGACATTCCAAACAGGTGTTTCTTTTTGGTTGTTTTTCAATCTGTCTATCTTTGGATTGTAACCAGTAGAACTGTGCTTGAACTGGAAAGAAGTAGCGGAGGTTTCAGAAGTGGAGCATGCGGTGGAACAGTAAGCTGAGAGCATTGTGCAAGGAGAGGAAAGAGGGGAAAATGGTAAGAGTTTCCTGAGTCGGAAGGGACCCCTAGGGATCGTCAAAGTCCAACTCCTGGCCCTGCACAGACACTCCAACAGTCCCACCCTCTGCATCCCTGAGAGCATTGGCCAAACGCTCCTGGATCTCTGGCAGCCTTGGGGCTGTGCCCATTGCCTGGAGAACCTATTCAGTGCCCGACCAGCCTCTGAGGAAAAAAACCTTTCCCTGATAGCCAGCCTAATCGTCCCCTGACACAGCTCCTGGCATTCCCTTGGCTCCTGTCCCTGGTCGCAGAGAGCAGAGAGCAAAGCTGTCCCTGTGCTGCCCTTGGGAGGAGCTGAGAGGTCCCAAGTGAGGTGTGAGCTCAGTGTCCTCTCTGCAGCTGAACCAAATGCCCTGAGCCACTCTTTGTATGGCTTTCCCTCCAGCCTCTTCGCTATCCCTGTGTCCCTCCTTTGGACATTTCTCCAATAGCCTGAGGTCTTTCTGACGCTGTGGCATCCAAAATTGCCCCCAGGGCTTGAAGAGAGCGCAGTCCCAGCCCAGAGCAGAGCGGGACAATCGCCTCTCTCGAGCGAGCGGTGCCAGAAGATAGGGACAGTTGTCAAAAAATCAGCTGGAGAAAGAAATCTAACAGAGAAACGGGTGATCTTGGCACAGGAAATGGAAGAAGCAGAGGAAGAAGAAGATGAGGAGAGGATTCCTTGTAAAAGTGAAGAAAATGAGCATGCAGAACAGGGACTAAGCATTATGCAGGTAAGTGAGCAAGAGAATAAGTTCGAAAGTGAAGGCAGTTTTGTCCAAAAGAAGGAGGAATAGGAAGTCTTTTTGCTGAGAATGAATAGAAAGTTTTTTTGCATTTAGTTTGTATACGAAGCGCACAGGGCTCTAGATCCTTTTGTGGGAAAATGGAGTGTGTAAAGTTGCCAATCATTTTGGAGCGAATTTGGAGGTTTTTGGGGTCCCAGGTGAATTTTGGGTTGAATTCTGGGGATTTGGGAGTGCCCAGGTGAATTGGGGGGGGCGGGGCGGGGCGGGGATTTGGGGAGATCCAGGTGAGTTTTGAGGGGTCCCAGGTTGATTTTGGGGGAGAATTTGTGGAATTTTGGGGGATCCCGGGTAGCGAGGTTTGGGGTGAATTTGTGGAATGTGGGGAGTCCCAGTTGAATTTTAGGGGGAATTTGTGGAATTCTAGGGATCTCAGGGGAATTTTGGGGTGAATTTGGTGAATTTTAGGGTATACGTGTGAATTTTAGGGTTCTCAGGTGAGTTTTGGGAATGCCAGGCGTATTTTGGGGTGAATTCTGTCGATTTTGGGGTATCCAGGTGAGCATTTGGAAGTCGTGGGAGAATTTTGGGATGAATTTGGGGGGATGCAGGTGGATTTTCCGGGGAATTTTGGTGATTTTTGGGAGTCCCAGATGGGTCTGGGAGTGAATTTGGTGGATTTGGGGGTATCTGGGAGGGTTTTGAGGGGGATTGGAGACATTTTGGAGTGAATTTGGGAGGTGTTGGGGGGACTGGGTCTTGGGGGTGATTTGAGGGGTTTTGGGGGTTGCAGGTGGGATTTTGGGGTGAAGCCCTGGGATTTGGGGGTCCCCCGTGAATTTTGGGGTGAATTTGTGGGCTTTTGGGAGTTGCCAGGTGAGTGCTGAGCGTCCCAGGGGGGACTTCGGGGTGAATTTTGGGGATTTGGGGTTTCCCAGGTGAATTTCTGAGGTGGAAAGGTTCAAAAAGGGTTTTTTTTGAAAACAAGTTAAAGCCAGAAGGTTATTGAAAATTAATAGATGTGATGCAAGTAGGTAATATGCAGACAATACACAGCGAGACAAATCATGGGAAAAATACAGTGGTAACACATGAGTGTGTGAGGATGGGATCAGTATAGCTAAGGCTCAGTTGAAGCTGAATTTGGAAAAGCATGCCAAAACTAAGAATAATAAAGGCACCTACGGGTATTTCAGTGGGAAAAGGAAGATGAAAAGAAACCTATCACACCTCCCCTATTCCCCCCCCCCCCCCCCACCCCCATAAGCCAGACAGGACTAGTGACAACAGACAAGGAGAAGGCTGAGGTACTCAACAAGTGTTGGTCTCAATTTTTACTGCCAGTCACTATTTCCACATCTCTCAGGTTATTGGACTGGTGGACTTGATTCTAACCCATAGTAGCAGGTCAGCTTTCAGACCACTTGAGGAACCTGAGCATGCAAGACCATGGGACTCACCCAGAGGCATGTAAGGGCCCTGAGAGAACTGGCAGCTGTACTGCGCCGCTCGCAAGCGGCTTCGTTCTTCGCCTTCTGCCGTCCGGCGAGAGCTGAACTCCAGCGGTCAGTTGCAGCTCTGCCCAACAGCGTGTTCTCAGTTCTGCGGGCAAGCACGCCCTCTTGCCTTGGCCCCGAGAGCAAAGTCCCGAGCGAGCACTCGACTCAGTGCAATGCACCCGGAAGGACGCTCTCGCTCGCCTTTCAAGGAGCGATTCCTAACAGCAGAAGCAGCAGAGGCACAAACTGCATGACGAGAAGGGACAACGTAGAACACGTCTCTGTCCTGGCACATTTTCGTGTGCGATACTTCCCTCCGGGTCTTCGGGCCTTGCGAAGCTCTGTGTACTGCGAGCGCTGCTACTCGCAGCTGAGAAGGACCGTGGAGCTAGCGGCGAATTCGGAGAGCTCTTCGCTGCACTGCGCCGCTCGCAAGCGGCTTCCTTCTTCGCCTTCTGCCGTCCGGCGAGAGCTGAACTCCAGCGGTCAGTTGCAGCTCTGCCCAACAGCGTGTTCTCAGTTCTGCGGGCAAGCACGCCCTCTTGCCTTGGCCCCGAGTGCAAAGTCCCGAGCGAGCACTCGACTCAGTGCAATGCACCCGGAAGGACGCTCTCGCTCGTCTTTCAAGGAGCGATTCCTAACAGCAGAAGCAGCAGAGGCACAAACTGCATGAGGAGAGGGGACAACGTAGAACACGTCTCTGTCCTGGCACATTTTCGTGTGCGATACTTCCCTCCGGGTCTTCGGGCCTTGCGAAGCTCTGTGTACTGCGAGCGCTGCTACTCGCAGCTGAGAAGGACCGTGGAGCTAGCGGCGAATTCGGAGAGCTCTTCGCTGCACTGCGCCGCTCGCAAGCGGCTTCGTTCTTCGCCTTCTGCCGTCCGGCGAGAGCTGAACTCCAGCGGTCAGTTGCAGCTCTGCCCAACAGCGTGTTCTCAGTTCTGCGGGCAAGCACGCCCTCTTGCCTTGGCCCCGAGAGCAAAGCCCCGAGCGAGCACTCGACTCAGTGCAATGCACCCGGAAGGACGCTCTCGCTCGCCTTTCAAGGAGCGATTCCTAACAGCAGAAGCAGCAGAGGCACAAACTGCATGACGAGAAGGGACAACGTAGAACACGTCTCTGTCCTGGCACATTTTCGTGTGCGATACTTCCCTCCGGGTCTTCGGGCCTTGCGAAGCTCTGTGTACTGCGAGCGCTGCTACTCGCAGCTGAGAAGGACCGTGGAGCTAGCGGCGAATTCGGAGAGCTCTTCGCTGCACTGCGCCGCTCGCAAGCGGCTTCCTTCTTCGCCTTCTGCCGTCCGGCGAGAGCTGAACTCCAGCGGTCAGTTGCAGCTCTGCCCAACAGCGTGTTCTCAGTTCTGCGGGCAAGCACGCCCTCTTGCCTTGGCCCCGAGAGCAAAGTCCCGAGCGAGCACTCGACTCAGTGCAATGCACCCGGAAGGACGCTCTCGCTCGTCTTTCAAGGAGCGATTCCTAACAGCAGAAGCAGCAGAGGCACAAACTGCATGACGAGAAGGGACAACGTAGAACACGTCTCTGTCCTGGCACATTTTCGTGTGCGAAACTTCCCTCCGGGTCTCCGGGCCTTGCGAAGCCCTGTGTACTGCGAGCGCTGCTACTCGCAGCTGAGAAGGACCGTGGAGCTAGCGGCGAATTCGGAGAGCTCTTCGCTGCACTGCGCCGCTCGCAAGCGGCTTCGTTCTTCGCCTTCTGCCGTCCGGCGAGAGCTGAACTCCAGCGGTCAGTTGCAGCTCTGCCCAACAGCGTGTTCTCAGTTCTGCGGGCAAGCACGCCCTCTTGCCTTGGCCCCGAGAGCAAAGCCCCGAGCGAGCACTCGACTCAGTGCAATGCACCCGGAAGGACGCTCTCGCTCGTCTTTCAAGGAGCGATTCCTAACAGCAGAAGCAGCAGAGGCACAAACTGCATGACGAGAAGGGACAACGTAGAACACGTCTCTGTCCTGGCACATTTTCGTGTGCGAAACTTCCTTCCGGGTCTCCGGGCCTCCGGGCCTTGCGAAGCCCTGTGTACTGCGAGCGCTGCTACTCGCAGCTGAGAAGGACCGTGGAGCTAGCGGCGAATTCGGAGAGCTCTTCGCTGCACTGCGCCGCTCGCAAGCGGCTTCGTTCTTCGCCTTCTGCCGTCCGGCGAGAGCTGAACTCCAGCGGTCAGTTGCAGCTCTGCCCAACAGCGTGTTCTCAGTTCTGCGGGCAAGCACGCCCTCTTGCCTTGGCCCCGAGAGCAAAGCCCCGAGCGAGCACTCGACTCAGTGCAATGCACCCGGAAGGACGCTCTCGCTCGCCTTTCAAGGAGCGATTCCTAACAGCAGAAGCAGCAGAGGCACAAACTGCATGACGAGAAGGGACAACGTAGAACACGTCTCTGTCCTGGCACATTTTCGTGTGCGATACTTCCCTCCGGGTCTTCGGGCCTTGCGAAGCTCTGTGTACTGCGAGCGCTGCTACTCGCAGCTGAGAAGGACCGTGGAGCTAGCGGCGAATTCGGAGAGCTCTTCGCTGCACTGCGCCGCTCGCAAGCGGCTTCCTTCTTCGCCTTCTGCCGTCCGGCGAGAGCTGAACTCCAGCGGTCAGTTGCAGCTCTGCCCAACAGCGTGTTCTCAGTTCTGCGGGCAAGCACGCCCTCTTGCCTTGGCCCCGAGAGCAAAGTCCCGAGCGAGCACTCGACTCAGTGCAATGCACCCGGAAGGACGCTCTCGCTCGTCTTTCAAGGAGCGATTCCTAACAGCAGAAGCAGCAGAGGCACAAACTGCATGACGAGAGGGGACAACGTAGAACACGTCTCTGTCCTGGCACATTTTCGTGTGCGATACTTCCCTCCGGGTCTTCGGGCCTTGCGAAGCTCTGTGTACTGCGAGCGCTGCTACTCGCAGCTGAGAAGGACCGTGGAGCTAGCGGCGAATTCGGAGAGCTCTTCGCTGCACTGCGCCGCTCGCAAGCGGCTTCGTTCTTCGCCTTCTGCCGTCCGGCGAGAGCTGAACTCCAGCGGTCAGTTGCAGCTCTGCCCAACAGCGTGTTCTCAGTTCTGCGGGCAAGCACGCCCTCTTGCCTTGGCCCCGAGAGCAAAGCCCCGAGCGAGCACTCGACTCAGTGCAATGCACCCGGAAGGACGCTCTCGCTCGCCTTTCAAGGAGCGATTCCTAACAGCAGAAGCAGCAGAGGCACAAACTGCATGACGAGAAGGGACAACGTAGAACACGTCTCTGTCCTGGCACATTTTCGTGTGCGATACTTCCCTCCGGGTCTTCGGGCCTTGCGAAGCTCTGTGTACTGCGAGCGCTGCTACTCGCAGCTGAGAAGGACCGTGGAGCTAGCGGCGAATTCGGAGAGCTCTTCGCTGCACTGCGCCGCTCGCAAGCGGCTTCGTTCTTCGCCTTCTGCCGTCCGGCGAGAGCTGAACTCCAGCGGTCAGTTGCAGCTCTGCCCAACAGCGTGTTCTCAGTTCTGCGGGCAAGCACGCCCTCTTGCCTTGGCCCCGAGAGCAAAGTCCCGAGCGAGCACTCGACTCAGTGCAATGCACCCGGAAGGACGCTCTCGCTCGTCTTTCAAGGAGCGATTCCTAACAGCAGAAGCAGCAGAGGCACAAACTGCATGACGAGAAGGGACAACGTAGAACACGTCTCTGTCCTGGCACATTTTCGTGTGCGAAACTTCCCTCCGGGTCTCCGGGCCTCCGGGCCTTGCGAAGCCCTGTGTACTGCGAGCGCTGCTACTCGCAGCTGAGAAGGACCGTGGAGCTAGCGGCGAATTCGGAGAGCTCTTCGCTGCACTGCGCCGCTCGCAAGCGGCTTCGTTCTTCGCCTTCTGCCGTCCGGCGAGAGCTGAACTCCAGCGGTCAGTTGCAGCTCTGCCCAACAGCGTGTTCTCAGTTCTGCGGGCAAGCACGCCCTCTTGCCTTGGCCCCGAGTGCAAAGTCCCGAGCGAGCACTCGACTCAGTGCAATGCACCCGGAAGGACGCTCTCGCTCGTCTTTCAAGGAGCGATTCCTAACAGCAGAAGCAGCAGAGGCACAAACTGCATGACGAGAGGGGACAACGTAGAACACGTCTCTGTCCTGGCACATTTTCGTGTGCGATACTTCCCTCCGGGTCTTCGGGCCTTGCGAAGCTCTGTGTACTGCGAGCGCTGCTACTCGCAGCTGAGAAGGACCGTGGAGCTAGCGGCGAATTCGGAGAGCTCTTCGCTGCACTGCGCCGCTCGCAAGCGGCTTCCTTCTTCGCCTTCTGCCGTCCGGCGAGAGCTGAACTCCAGCGGTCAGTTGCAGCTCTGCCCAACAGCGTGTTCTCAGTTCTGCGGGCAAGCACGCCCTCTTGCCTTGGCCCCGAGAGCAAAGTCCCGAGCGAGCACTCGACTCAGTGCAATGCACCCGGAAGGACGCTCTCGCTCGTCTTTCAAGGAGCGATTCCTAACAGCAGAAGCAGCAGAGGCACAAACTGCATGACGAGAAGGGACAACGTAGAACACGTCTCTGTCCTGGCACATTTTCGTGTGCGAAACTTCCCTCCGGGTCTCCGGGCCTTGCGAAGCCCTGTGTACTGCGAGCGCTGCTACTCGCAGCTGAGAAGGACCGTGGAGCTAGCGGCGAATTCGGAGAGCTCTTCGCTGCACTGCGCCGCTCGCAAGCGGCTTCGTTCTTCGCCTTCTGCCGTCCGGCGAGAGCTGAACTCCAGCGGTCAGTTGCAGCTCTGCCCAACAGCGTGTTCTCAGTTCTGCGGGCAAGCACGCCCTCTTGCCTTGGCCCCGAGAGCAAAGTCCCGAGCGAGCACTCGACTCAGTGCAATGCACCCGGAAGGACGCTCTCGCTCGCCTTTCAAGGAGCGATTCCTAACAGCAGAAGCAGCAGAGGCACAAACTGCACGACGAGAAGGGACAACGTAGAACACGTCTCTGTCCTGGCGCATTTTCGTGTGCGAAACTTCCCTCCGGGTCATCGGGCCTTGCGAAGCCCTGTGTACTGCGAGCGCTGCTACTCGCAGCTGAGAAGGACCGTGGAGCTAGCGGCGAATTCGGAGAGCTCTTCGCTGCACTGCGCCGCTCGCAAGCGGCTTCGTTCTTCGCCTTCTGCCGTCCGGCGAGAGCTGAACTCCAGCGGTCAGTTGCAGCTCTGCCCAA
This sequence comes from Sturnus vulgaris, assembly GCF_052056855.1. NCBI lineage: Eukaryota > Metazoa > Chordata > Aves > Passeriformes > Sturnidae > Sturnus > Sturnus vulgaris. Next base: position 112,292 of record NW_028276038.1, read on the forward strand.
CAGCGTGTTCTCAGTTCTGCGGGCAAGCACGCCCTCTTGCCTTGGCCCCGAGAGCAAAGCCCCGAGCGAGCACTCGACTCAGTGCAATGCACCCGGAAGGACGCTCTCGCTCGCCTTTCAAGGAGCGATTCCTAACAGCAGAAGCAGCAGAGGCACAAACTGCATGACGAGAAGGGACAACGTAGAACACGTCTCTGTCCTGGCACATTTTCGTGTGCGATACTTCCCTCCGGGTCTTCGGGCCTTGCGAAGCTCTGTGTACTGCGAGCGCTGCTACTCGCAGCTGAGAAGGACCGTGGAGCTAGCGGCGAATTCGGAGAGCTCTTCGCTGCACTGCGCCGCTCGCAAGCGGCTTCGTTCTTCGCCTTCTGCCGTCCGGCGAGAGCTGAACTCCAGCGGTCAGTTGCAGCTCTGCCCAACAGGGTGTTCTCAGTTCTGCGGGCAAGCACGCCCTCTTGCCTTGGCCCCGAGAGCAAAGTCCCGAGCGAGCACTCGACTCAGTGCAATGCACCCGGAAGGACGCTCTCGCTCGTCTTTCAAGGAGCGATTCCTAACAGCAGAAGCAGCAGAGGCACAAACTGCATGACGAGAGGGGACAACGTAGAACACGTCTCTGTCCTGGCACATTTTCGTGTGCGAAACTTCCCTCCGGGTCTCCGGGCCTCCGGGCCTTGCGAAGCCCTGTGTACTGCGAGCGCTGCTACTCGCAGCTGAGAAGGACCGTGGAGCTAGCGGCGAATTCGGAGAGCTCTTCGCTGCACTGCGCCGCTCGCAAGCGGCTTCGTTCTTCGCCTTCTGCCGTCCGGCGAGAGCTGAACTCCAGCGGTCAGTTGCAGCTCTGCCCAACAGCGTGTTCTCAGTTCTGCGGGCAAGCACGCCCTCTTGCCTTGGCCCCGAGAGCAAAGTCCCGAGCGAGCACTCGACTCAGTGCAATGCACCCGGAAGGACGCTCTCGCTCGCCTTTCAAGGAGCGATTCCTAACAGCAGAAGCAGCAGAGGCACAAACTGCATGACGAGAAGGGACAACGTAGAACACGTCTCTGTCCTGGCGCATTTTCGTGTGCGATACTTCCCTCCGGGTCTTCGGGCCTTGCGAAGCTCTGTGTACTGCGAGCGCTGCTACTCGCAGCTGAGAAGGACCGTGGAGCCAGCGGCGAATTCGGAGAGCTCTTCGCTGCACTGCGCCGCTCGCAAGCGGCTTCGTTCTTCGCCTTCTGCCGTCCGGCGAGAGCTGAACTCCAGCGGTCAGTTGCAGCTCTGCCCAACAGCGTGTTCTCAGTTCTGCGGGCAAGCACGCCCTCTTGCCTTGGCCCCGAGTGCAAAGTCCCGAGCGAGCACTCGACTCAGTGCAATGCACCCGGAAGGACGCTCTCGCTCGTCTTTCAAGGAGCGATTCCTAACAGCAGAAGCAGCAGAGGCACAAACTGCATGACGAGAAGGGACAACGTAGAACACGTCTCTGTCCTGGCGCATTTTCGTGTGCGATACTTCCCTCCGGGTCTTCGGGCCTTGCGAAGCTCTGTGTACTGCGAGCGCTGCTACTCGCAGCTGAGAAGGACCGTGGAGCTAGCGGCGAATTCGGAGAGCTCTTCGCTGCACTGCGCCGCTCGCAAGCGGCTTCCTTCTTCGCCTTCTGCCGTCCGGCGAGAGCTGAACTCCAGCGGTCAGTTGCAGCTCTGCCCAACAGCGTGTTCTCAGTTCTGCGGGCAAGCACGCCCTCTTGTCTTGGCCCCGAGAGCAAAGCCCCGAGCGAGCACTCGACTCAGTGCAATGCACCCGGAAGGACGCTCTCGCTCGCCTTTCAAGGAGCGATTCCTAACAGCAGAAGCAGCAGAGGCACAAACTGCATGACGAGAAGGGACAACGTAGAACACGTCTCTGTCCTGGCGCATTTTCGTGTGCGATACTTCCCTCCGGGTCTTCGGGCCTTGCGAAGCTCTGTGTACTGCGAGCGCTGCTACTCGCAGCTGAGAAGGACCGTGGAGCTAGCGGCGAATTCGGAGAGCTCTTCGCTGCACTGCGCCGCTCGCAAGCGGCTTCGTTCTTCGCCTTCTGCCGTCCGGCGAGAGCTGAACTCCAGCGGTCAGTTGCAGCTCTGCCCAACAGCGTGTTCTCAGTTCTGCGGGCAAGCACGCCCTCTTGCCTTGGCCCCGAGAGCAAAGTCCCGAGCGAGCACTCGACTCAGTGCAATGCACCCGGAAGGACGCTCTCGCTCGTCTTTCAAGGAGCGATTCCTAACAGCAGAAGCAGCAGAGGCACAAACTGCATGACGAGAAGGGACAACGTAGAACACGTCTCTGTCCTGGCACATTTTCGTGTGCGAAACTTCCCTCCGGGTCTCCGGGCCTCCGGGCCTTGCGAAGCCCTGTGTACTGCGAGCGCTGCTACTCGCAGCTGAGAAGGACCGTGGAGCTAGCGGCGAATTCGGAGAGCTCTTCGCTGCACTGCGCCGCTCGCAAGCGGCTTCGTTCTTCGCCTTCTGCCGTCCGGCGAGAGCTGAACTCCAGCGGTCAGTTGCAGCTCTGCCCAACAGCGTGTTCTCAGTTCTGCGGGCAAGCACGCCCTCTTGCCTTGGCCCAGAGAGCAAAGTCCCGAGCGAGCACTCGACTCAGTGCAATGCACCCGGAAGGACGCTCTCGCTCGCCTTTCAAGGAGCGATTCCTAACAGCAGAAGCAGCAGAGGCACAAACTGCATGACGAGAAGGGACAACGTAGAACACGTCTCTGTCCTGGCACATTTTCGTGTGCGATACTTCCCTCCGGGTCTTCGGGCCTTGCGAAGCTCTGTGTACTGCGAGCGCTGCTACTCGCAGCTGAGAAGGACCGTGGAGCTAGCGGCGAATTCGGAGAGCTCTTCGCTGCACTGCGCCGCTCGCAAGCGGCTTCGTTCTTCGCCTTCTGCCGTCCGGCGAGAGCTGAACTCCAGCGGTCAGTTGCAGCTCTGCCCAACAGCGTGTTCTCAGTTCTGCGGGCAAGCACGCCCTCTTGCCTTGGCCCCGAGAGCAAAGTCCCGAGCGAGCACTCGACTCAGTGCAATGCACCCGGAAGGACGCTCTCGCTCGTCTTTCAAGGAGCGATTCCTAACAGCAGAAGCAGCAGAGGCACAAACTGCATGACGAGAGGGGACAACGTAGAACACGTCTCTGTCCTGGCACATTTTCGTGTGCGAAACTTCCCTCCGGGTCTCCGGGCCTCCGGGCCTTGCGAAGCCCTGTGTACTGCGAGCGCTGCTACTCGCAGCTGAGAAGGACCGTGGAGCTAGCGGCGAATTCGGAGAGCTCTTCGCTGCACTGCGCCGCTCGCAAGCGGCTTCGTTCTTCGCCTTCTGCCGTCCGGCGAGAGCTGAACTCCAGCGGTCAGTTGCAGCTCTGCCCAACAGCGTGTTCTCAGTTCTGCGGGCAAGCACGCCCTCTTGCCTTGGCCCCGAGAGCAAAGTCCCGAGCGAGCACTCGACTCAGTGCAATGCACCCGGAAGGACGCTCTCGCTCGCCTTTCAAGGAGCGATTCCTAACAGCAGAAGCAGCAGAGGCACAAACTGCATGACGAGAAGGGACAACGTAGAACACGTCTCTGTCCTGGCGCATTTTCGTGTGCGATACTTCCCTCCGGGTCTTCGGGCCTTGCGAAGCTCTGTGTACTGCGAGCGCTGCTACTCGCAGCTGAGAAGGACCGTGGAGCCAGCGGCGAATTCGGAGAGCTCTTCGCTGCACTGCGCCGCTCGCAAGCGGCTTCGTTCTTCGCCTTCTGCCGTCCGGCGAGAGCTGAACTCCAGCGGTCAGTTGCAGCTCTGCCCAACAGCGTGTTCTCAGTTCTGCGGGCAAGCACGCCCTCTTGCCTTGGCCCCGAGTGCAAAGTCCCGAGCGAGCACTCGACTCAGTGCAATGCACCCGGAAGGACGCTCTCGCTCGTCTTTCAAGGAGCGATTCCTAACAGCAGAAGCAGCAGAGGCACAAACTGCATGAGGAGAGGGGACAACGTAGAACACGTCTCTGTCCTGGCACATTTTCGTGTGCGATACTTCCCTCCGGGTCTTCGGGCCTTGCGAAGCTCTGTGTACTGCGAGCGCTGCTACTCGCAGCTGAGAAGGACCGTGGAGCTAGCGGCGAATTCGGAGAGCTCTTCGCTGCACTGCGCCGCTCGCAAGCGGCTTCGTTCTTCGCCTTCTGCCGTCCGGCGAGAGCTGAACTCCAGCGGTCAGTTGCAGCTCTGCCCAACAGCGTGTTCTCAGTTCTGCGGGCAAGCACGCCCTCTTGCCTTGGCCCCGAGAGCAAAGTCCCGAGCGAGCACTCGACTCAGTGCAATGCACCCGGAAGGACGCTCTCGCTCGCCTTTCAAGGAGCGATTCCTAACAGCAGAAGCAGCAGAGGCACAAACTGCATGACGAGAAGGGACAACGTAGAACACGTCTCTGTCCTGGCGCATTTCCGTGTGCCATACTTCCCTCCGGGTCTTCGGGCCTTGCGAAGCCCTGTGTACTGCGAGCGCTGCTACTCGCAGCTGAGAAGGACCGTGGAGCTAGCGGCGAATTCGGAGAGCTCTTCGCTGCACTGCGCCGCTCGCAAGCGGCTTCGTTCTTCGCCTTCTGCCGTCCGGCGAGAGCTGAACTCCAGCGGTCAGTTGCAGCTCTGCCCAACAGCGTGTTCTCAGTTCTGCGGGCAAGCACGCCCTCTTGCCTTGGCCCCGAGAGCAAAGCCCCGAGCGAGCACTCGACTCAGTGCAATGCACCCGGAAGGACGCTCTCGCTCGCCTTTCAAGGAGCGATTCCTAACAGCAGAAGCAGCAGAGGCACAAACTGCATGACGAGAAGGGACAACGTAGAACACGTCTCTGTCCTGGCGCATTTCCGTGTGCCATACTTCCCTCCGGGTCTTCGGGCCTTGCGAAGCCCTGTGTACTGCGAGCGCTGCTACTCGCAGCTGAGAAGGACCGTGGAGCTAGCGGCGAATTCGGAGAGCTCTTCGCTGCACTGCGCCGCTCGCAAGCGGCTTCGTTCTTCGCCTCTGCCGTCCGGCGAGAGCTGAACTCCAGCGGTCAGTTGCAGCTCTGCCCAACAGCGTGTTTTCTCAGTTCTGCGGGCAAGCACGCCCTCTTGCCTTGGCCCCGAGAGCAAAGCCCCGAGCGAGCACTCGACTCAGTGCAATGCACCCGGAAGGACGCTCTCGCTCGCCTTTCAAGGAGCGATCCTAACAGCAGAAGCAGCAGAGGCACAAACTGCATGACGAGAAGGGACAACGTAGAACACGTCTCTGTCCTGGCACATTTTCGTGTGCGATACTTCCCTCCGGGTCTTCGGGCCTTGCGAAGCTCTGTGTACTGCGAGCGCTGCTACTCGCAGCTGAGAAGGACCGTGGAAGCTAGCGGCGAATTCGGAGAGCTCTTCGCTGCACTGCGCCGCTCGCAAGCGGCTTCGTTCTTCGCCTTCTGCCGTCCGGCGAGAGCTGAACTCCAGCGGTCAGTTGCAGCTCTGCCCAACAGCGTGTTCTCAGTTCTGCGGGCAGCACGCCCTCTTGCCTTGGCCCCGAGAGCAAAGTCCCGAGCGAGCACTCGACTCAGTGCAATGCACCCGGAAGGACGCTCTCGCTCGTCTTTCAAGGAGCGATTCCTAACAGCAGAAGCAGCAGAGGCACAAACTGCATGACGAGAGGGGACAACGTAGAACACGTCTCTGTCCTGGCACATTTCGTGTGCGAAACTTCCCTCCGGGTCTCCGGGCCTCCGGGCCTTGCGAAGCCCTGTGTACTGCGAGCGCTGCTACTCGCAGCTGAGAAGGACCGTGGAGCTAGCGGCGAATTCGGAGAGCTCTTCGCTGCACTGCGCCGCTCGCAAGCGGCTTCGTTCTCGCCTTCTGCCGTCCGGCGAGAGCTGAACTCCAGCGGTCAGTTGCAGCTCTGCCCAACAGCGTGTTCTCAGTTCTGCGGGCAAGCACGCCCTCTTGCCTTGGCCCCGAGAGCAAAGTCCCGAGCGAGCACTCGACTCAGTGCAATGCACCCGGAAGGACGCTCTCGCTCGCCTTTCAAGGAGCGATTCCTAACAGCAGAAGCAGCAGAGGCACAAACTGCATGACGAGAAGGGACAACGTAGAACACGTCTCTGTCCTGGCGCATTTTCGTGTGCGATACTTCCCTCGGGTCTTCGGGCCTTGCGAAGCTCTGTGTACTGCGAGCGCTGCTACTCGCAGCTGAGAAGGACCGTGGAGCCAGCGGCGAATTCGGAGAGCTCTTCGCTGCACTGCGCCGCTCGCAAGCGGCTTCGTTCTTCGCCTTCTGCCGTCGGCGAGAGCTGAACTCCAGCGGTCAGTTGCAGCTCTGCCCAACAGCGTGTTCTCAGTTCTGCGGGCCAAGCACGCCCTCTTGCCTTGGCCCCGAGTGCAAAGTCCCGAGCGAGCACTCGACTCAGTGCAATGCACCCGGAAGGACGCTCTCGCTCGTCTTTCAAGGAGCGGATTCCTAACAGCAGAAGCAGCAGAGGCACAAACTGGCATGAGGAGAGGGGACAACGTAGAACACGTCTCTGTCCTGGCACATTTTCGTGTGCGATACTTCCCTCCGGGTCTTCGGGCCTTGCGAAGCTCTGTGTACTGCGAGCGCTGCTACTCGCAGCTGAGAAGGGACCGTGGAGCTAGCGGCGAATTCGGAGAGCTCTTCGCTGCACTGCGCCGCTCCGCAAGCGGCTTCGTTCTTCGCCTTCTGCCGTCCGGCGAGAGCTGAACTCCAGCGGTCAGTTGCAGCTCTGCCCAACAGCGTGTTCTCAGTTCTGCGGGCAAGCACGCCCTCTTGCCTTGGCCCCGAGAGCAAAGTCCCGAGCGAGCACTCGACTCAGTGCAATGCACCCGGAAGGACGCTCTCGCTCGCCTTTCAAGGAGCGATTCCTAACAGCAGAAGCAGCAGAGGCACAAACTGCATGACGAGAAGGGGACAACGTAGAACACGTCTCTGTCCTGGCGCATTTCCGTGTGCCATACTTCCCTCCGGGTCTTCGGGCCTTGCGAAGCCCTGTGTACTGCGAGCGCTGCTACTCGCAGCTGAGAAGGACCGTGGAGCTAGCGGCGAATTCGGAGAGCTCTTCGCTGCACTGCGCCGCTCGCAAGCGGCTTCGTTCTTCGCCTTCTGCCGTCCGGCGAGAGCTGAACTCCAGCGGTCAGTTGCAGCTCTGCCCAACAGCGTGTTCTCAGTTCTGCGGGCAAGCACGCCCTCTTGCCTTGGCCCCGAGAGGCAAAGCCCCGAGCGAGCACTCGACTCAGTGCAATGCACCCGGAAGGACGCTCTCGCTCGCCTTTCAAGGAGCGATTCCTAACAGCAGAAGCAGCAGAGGCACAAACTGCATGACGAGAAGGGACAACGTAGAACACGTCTCTGTCCTGGCACATTTTCGTGTGCGATACTTCCCTCCGGGTCTTCGGGCCTTGCGAAGCCCTGTGTACTGCGAGCGCTGCTACTCGCAGCTGAGAAGGACCGTGGAGCTAGCGGCGAATTCGGAGAGCTCATCGCTGCACTGCGCCGCTCGCAAGCGGCTTCGTTCTTCGCCTTTCTGCCGTCCGGCGAGAGCTGAACTCCAGCGGTCAGTTGCAGCTCTGCCCAACAGCGTGTTCTCAGTTCTGCGGGCAAGCACGCCCTCTTGCCTTGGCCCCGAGAGCAAAGTCCCGAGCGAGCACTCGACTCAGTGCAATGCACCCGGAAGGACGCTCTCGCTCGTCTTTCAAGGAGCGATTCCTAACAGCAGAAGCAGCAGAGGCACAAACTGCATGAGGAGAGGGGACAACGTAGAACACGTCTCTGTCCTGGCACATTTTCGTGTGCGAAACTTCCCTCCGGGTCTCCGGGCCTCCGGGCCTTGCGAAGCCCTGTGTACTGCGAGCGCTGCTACTCGCCAGCTGAGAAGGACCGTGGAGCTAGCGGCGAATTCGGAGAGCTCTTCGCTGCACTGCGCCGCTCGCAAGCGGCTTCGTTCTTCGCCTTCTGCCGTCCGGCGAGGAGCTGAACTCCAGCGGTCAGTTGCAGCTCTGCCCAACAGCGTGTTCTCAGTTCTGCGGGCAAGCACGCCCTCTTGCCTTGGCCCCGAGAGCAAAGTCTCCCGAGCGAGCACTCGACTCAGTGCAATGCACCCGGAAGGACGCTCTCGCTCGCCTTCAAGGAGCGATTCCTAACAGCAGAAGCAGCAGAGGCACAAACTGCAGACGAGAAGGGACAACGTAGAACACGTCTCTGTCCTGGCGCAATTTTCGTGTGCGATACTTCCCTCCGGGTCTTCGGGCCTTGCGAAGCTCTGTGTACTGCGAGCGCTGCTACTCGCAGCTGAGAAGGACCGTGGAGCCAGCGGCGGAATTCGGAGAGCTCTTCGCTGCACTGCGCCGCTCGCAAGCGGCTTCGTTCTTCGCCTTCTGCCGTCCGGCGAGAGCTGAACTCCAGCGGTCAGTTGCAGCTCTGCCCAACAGCGTGTTCTCAGTTCTGCGGGCAAGCACGCCCTCTTGCCTTGGCCCCGAGTGCAAAGTCCCGAGCGAGCACTCGACTCAGTGCAATGCACCCGGAAGGACGCTCTCGCCGTCTTTCAAGGAGCGATTCCTAACAGCAGAAGCAGCAGAGGCACAAACTGCATGAGGAGAGGGGACAACGTAGAACACGTCTCTGTCCTGGCACATTTTCGTGTGCGATACTTCCCTCCGGGTCTTCGGGCCTTGCGAAGCTCTGTGTACTGCGAGCGCTGCTACTCGCAGCTGAGAAGGACCGTGGAGCTAGCGGCGAATTCGGAGAGCTCTTCGCTGCACTGCGCCGCTCGCAGCGGCTTCGTTCTTCGCCTTCTGCCGTCCGGCGAGAGCTGAACTCCAGCGGTCAGTTGCAGCTCTGCCCAACAGCGTGTTCTCAGGTTCTGCGGGCAAGCACGCCCTCCTTGCCTTGGCCCGAGAGCAAAGTCTCCGAGCGAGCACTCGACTCAGTGCAATGCACCCGGAAGGACGCTCTCGCTCGCCTTTCAAGGAGCGATTCCTAACAGCAGAAGCAGCAGAGGCACAAACTGCATGACGAGAAGGGACAACGTAGAACACGTCTCTGTCCTGGCGCATTTCCGTGTGCCATACTTCCCTCCGGGTCTTCGGGCCTTGCGAAGCCCTGTGTACTGCGAGCGCTGCTACTCGCAGCTGAGAAGGGACCGTGGAGCTAGCGGCGAATTCGGAGAGCTCTTCGCTGCACTGCGCCGCTCGCAAGCGGCTTCGTTCTTCGCCTTCTGCCGTCCGGCGAGAGCTAGAACTCCAGCGGTCAGTTGCAGCTCTGCCCAACAGCGTGTTCTCAGTTCTGCGGGCAAGCACGCCCTCTTGCCTTGGCCCCGAGAGCAAAGCCCCGAGCGAGCACTCGACTCAGTGCAATGCACCCGGAAGGACGCTCTCGCTCGCCTTTCAAGGAGCGATTCCTAACAGCAGAAGCAGCAGAGGCACATACTGCATGACGAGAAGGGACAACGTAGAAACACGTCTCTGTCCTGGCGCATTTCCGTGTGCCATACTTCCCGTCCGGGTCTTCGGGCCTTGCGAAGCCCTGTGTACTGCGAGCGCTGCTACTCGCAGCTGAGAAGGACCGTGGAGCTAGCGGCGAATTCGGAGAGCTCTTCGCTGCACTCCGCCGCTCGCAAGCGGCTTCGTTCTTCGCCTTCTGCCGTCCGGCGAGAGCTGAAACTCAGCGGTCAGTTGCAGCTCTGCCCAACAGCGTGTTCTCAGTTCTGCGGGCAAGCACGCCCTCTTGCCTTGGCCCCCGAGAGCAAAGCCCCGAGGCGAGCACTCGACTCAGTGCAATGCACCCGGAAGGACGCTCTCGCTCGGCCTTTCAAGGAGCGATTCCTAACAGCAGAAGCAGCAGAGGCACAAACTGCATGCACGAGAAGGGACAACGTAGAACACGTCTCTGTCCTGGCACATTTTCGTGTGCGATACTTCCCTCCGGGTCTTCGGGCCCTTGCGAAGCTCTGTGTACTGCGAGCGCTGCTACTCGCAGCTGAGAAGGACCGTGGAGCTAGCGGCGAATTCGGAGAGCTCTTCGCTGCACTGCGCCGCTCGCAAGCGGCTTCGTTCTTCGCCTTCTGCCGTCCGGCGAGAGCTGACTCCAGCGGTCAGTTGCAGCTCTGCCCAACAGCGTGTTCTCAGTTCTGCGGGCAAGCACGCCCTCTTGCCTTGGCCCCGAGAGCAAAGCCCGAGCGAGCACTCGACTCAGTGCAATGCACCCGGAAGGACGCTCTCGCTCGCCTTTCAAGGAGCGATTCCTAACAGCAGAAGCAGCAGAGGCACAAACTGCATGACGAGAAGGGACAACGTAGAACACGTCTCTGTCCTGGCACATTTTCGGTTGTGCGAAACTTCCCTCCGGGTTCGGGCCTCCGGGCCTTGCGAAGCCCTGTGTACTGCGAGCGCTGCTACTCGCAGCTGAGAAGGACCGTGGAGCTAGCGGCGAATTCGGAGAGCTCTTCGCTACACTGCCGCCGCTCGCAAGCGGCTTCGTCTTCGCCTTCTGCCGTCCGGCGAGAGCTGAACTCCAGCGGTCAGTTGCAGCTCTGGCCCAACAGCGTGTTCTCAGTTCTGCGGGCAAGCACGCCCTCTTGCCTTGGCCCCGAGAGCAAAGTCCCGAGCGAGCACTCGACTCAGTGCAATGCACCCGGAAGGACGCTCTCGCTCGCCTTTCAAGGAGCGATTCCTAACAGCAGAAGCAGCAGAGGCACAAACTGCACGACGAGAAGGGACAACGTAGAACACGTCTCTGTCCTGGCACATTTTCGTGTGCGATACTTCCCTCCGGGTCTTCGGGCCTTGCGAAGCTCTGTGTACTGCGAGCGCTGCTACTCGCAGCTGAGAAGGACCGTGGAGCTAGCGGCGAATTCGGAGAGCTCTTCGCTGCACTGCGCCGCTCGCAAGCGGCTTCCTTCTTCGCCTTCTGCCGTCCGGCGAGAGCTGAACTCCAGCGGTCAGTTGCAGCTCTGCCCAACAGCGTGTTCTCAGTTCTGCGGGCAAGCACGCCCTCTTGCCTTGGCCCCGAGAGCAAAAGTCCCGAGCGAGCACTCGACTCAGTGCAATGCACCCGGAAGGACGCTCTCGCTCGTCTTTCAAGGAGCGATTCCTAATCTAACAGCAGAAGCAGCAGAGCACAAACTGCATGACGAGAAGGGACAACGTAGAACACGTCTCTGTCCTGGCGCATTTTCGTGTGCGAAACTTCCCTCCGGGTCTCCGGGCCTTGCGAAGCCCTGTGTACTGCGAGCGCTGCTACTCGCAGCTGAGAAGGACCGTGGAGCTAGCGGCGAATTCGGAGAGCTCTTCGCTGCACTGCGCCGCTCGCAAGCGGCTTCGTTCTTCGCCTTCTGCCGTCCGGCGAGAGCTGAACTCCAGCGGTCAGTTGCAGCTCTGCCCAACAGCGTGTTCTCAGTTCTGCGGGCAAGCACGCCCTCTTGCCTTGGCCCCGAGAGCAAAGTCCCGAGCGAGCACTCGACTCAGTGCAATGCACCCGGAAGGACGCTCTCGCTCGCCTTTCAAGGAGCGATTCCTAACAGCAGAAGCAGCAGAGGCACAAAATGCACGACGAGAAGGGACAACGTAGAACACGTCTCTGTCCTGGCACATTTTCGTGTGCGAAACTTCCCTCCGGGTCATCGGGCCTTGCGAAGCCCTGTGTACTGCGAGCGCTGCTACTCGCAGCTGAGAAGGACCGTGGAGCTAGCGGCGAATTCGGAGAGCTCTTCGCTGCACTGCGCCGCTCGCAAGCGGCTTCGTTCTTCGCCTTCTGCCGTCCGGCGAGAGCTGAACTCCAGCGGTCAGTTGCAGCTCTGCCCAACAGCGTGTTCTCAGTTCTGCGGGCAAGCACGCCCTCTTGCCTTGGCCCCGAGAGCAAAGTCCCGAGCGAGCACTCGACTCAGTGCAATGCACCGGAAGGACGCTCTCGCTCGTCTTTCAAGGAGCGATTCCTAACAGCAGAAGCAGCAGAGGCACAAACTGCATGACGAGAGGGGACAACGTAGAACACGTCTCTGTCCTGGCACATTTTCGTGTGCGAAACTTCCCTCCGGGTCTCCGGGCCTCCGGGCCTTGCGAAGCCCTGTGTACTGCGAGCGCTGCTACTCGCAGCTGAGAAGGACCGTGGAGCTAGCGGCGAATTCGGAGAGCTCTTCGCTGCAACTGCGCCGCTCGCAAGCGGCTTCGTTCTTCGCCTTCTGCCGTCCGGCGAGAGCTGAACTCCAGCGGTCAGTTGCAGCTCTGCCCAACAGCGTGTTCTCAGTTCTGCGGGCAAGCACGCCCTCTTGCCTTGGCCCCGAGAGCAAAGTCCCGAGCGAGCACTCGACTCAGTGCAATGCACCCGGAAGGACGCTCTCGCTCGCCTTTCAAGGAGCGATTCCTAACAGCAGAAGCAGCAGAGGCACAAACTGCATGACGAGAAGGGACAACGTAGAACACGTCTCTGTCCTGGCGCATTTTCGTGTGCGATACTTCCCTCCGGGTCTTCGGGCCTTGCGAAGCTCTGTGTACTGCGAGCGCTGCTACTCGCAGCTGAGAAGGACCGTGGAGCCAGCGGCGAATTCGGAGAGCTCTTCGCTGCACTGCGCCGCTCGCAAGCGGCTTCGTTCTTCGCCTTCTGCCGTCCGGCGAGAGCTGAACTCCAGCGGTCAGTTGCAGCTCTGCCCAACAGCGTGTTCTCAGTTCTGCGGGCAAGCACGCCCTCTTGCCTTGGCCCCGAGAGCAAAGTCCCGAGCGAGCACTCGACTCAGTGCAATGCACCCGGAAGGACGCTCTCGCTCGCCTTTCAAGGAGCGATTCCTAACAGCAGAAGCAGCAGAGGCACAAACTGCATGACGAGAAGGGACAACGTAGAACACGTCTCTGTCCTGGCGCATTTTCGTGTGCGATACTTCCCTCCGGGTCTTCGGGCCTTGCGAAGCTCTGTGTACTGCGAGCGCTGCTACTCGCAGCTGAGAAGGACCGTGGAGCCAGCGGCGAATTCGGAGAGCTCTTCGCTGCACTGCGCCGCTCGCAAGCGGCTTCGTTCTTCGCCTTCTGCCGTCCGGCGAGAGCTGAACTCCAGCGGTCAGTTGCAGCTCTGCCCAACAGCGTGTTCTCAGTTCTGCGGGCAAGCACGCCCTCTTGCCTTGGGCCCCGAGTGCAAAGCCCCGAGCGAGCACTCGACTCAGTGCAATGCACCCGGAAGGACGCTCTCGCTCGTCTTTCAAGGAGCGATTCCTAACAGCAGAAGCAGCAGAGGCACAAACTGCATGAGGAGAGGGGACAACGTAGAACACGTCTCTGTCCTGGCACATTTTCGTGTGCGATACTTCCCTCCGGGTCTTCGGGCCTTGCGAAGCTCTGTGTACTGCGAGCGCTGCTACTCGCAGCTGAGAAGGACCGTGGAGCTAGCGGCGAATTCGGAGAGCTCTTCGCTGCACTGCGCCGCTCGCAAGCGGCTTCGTTCTTCGCCTTCTGCCGTCCGGCGAGAGCTGAACTCCAGCGGTCAGTTGCAGCTCTGCCCAACAGCGTGTTCTCAGTTCTGCGGGCAAGCACGCCCTCTTGCCTTGGCCCCGAGAGCAAAGCCCCGAGCGAGCACTCGACTCAGTGCAATGCACCCGGAAGGACGCTCTCGCTCGCCTTTCAAGGAGCGATTCCTAACAGCAGAAGCAGCAGAGGCACAAACTGCATGACGAGAAGGGACAACGTAGAACACGTCTCTGTCCTGGCACATTTTCGTGTGCGATACTTCCCTCCGGGTCTTCGGGCCTTGCGAAGCTCTGTGTACTGCGAGCGCTGCTACTCGCAGCTGAGAAGGACCGTGGAGCTAGCGGCGAATTCGGAGAGCTCTTCGCTGCACTGCGCCGCTCGCAAGCGGCTTCGTTCTTCGCCTTCTGCCGTCCGGCGAGAGCTGAACTCCAGCGGTCAGTTGCAGCTCTGCCCAACAGCGTGTTCTCAGTTCTGCGGGCAAGCACGCCCTCTTGCCTTGGCCCCGAGAGCAAAGTCCCGAGCGAGCACTCGACTCAGTGCAATGCACCCGGAAGGACGCTCTCGCTCGCCTTTCAAGGAGCGATTCCTAACAGCAGAAGCAGCAGAGGCACAAACTGCATGACGAGAAGGGACAACGTAGAACACGTCTCTGTCCTGGCACATTTTCGTGTGCGATACTTCCCTCCGGGTCTTCGGGCCTTGCGAAGCTCTGTGTACTGCGAGCGCTGCTACTCGCAGCTGAGAAGGACCGTGGAGCTAGCGGCGAATTCGGAGAGCTCTTCGCTGCACTGCGCCGCTCGCAAGCGGCTTCCTTCTTCGCCTTCTGCCGTCCGGCGAGAGCTGAACTCCAGCGGTCAGTTGCAGCTCTGCCCAACAGCGTGTTCTCAGTTCTGCGGGCAAGCACGCCCTCTTGCCTTGGCCCCGAGAGCAAAGTCCCGAGCGAGCACTCGACTCAGTGCAATGCACCCGGAAGGACGCTCTCGCTCGTCTTTCAAGGAGCGATTCCTAACAGCAGAAGCAGCAGAGGCACAAACTGCATGACGAGAAGGGACAACGTAGAACACGTCTCTGTCCTGGCGCATTTTCGTGTGCGAAACTTCCCTCCGGGTCTCCGGGCCTTGCGAAGCCCTGTGTACTGCGAGCGCTGCTACTCGCAGCTGAGAAGGACCGTGGAGCTAGCGGCGAATTCGGAGAGCTCTTCGCTGCACTGCGCCGCTCGCAAGCGGCTTCGTTCTTCGCCTTCTGCCGTCCGGCGAGAGCTGAACTCCAGCGGTCAGTTGCAGCTCTGCCCAACAGCGTGTTCTCAGTTCTGCGGGCAAGCACGCCCTCTTGCCTTGGCCCCGAGAGCAAAGTCCCGAGCGAGCACTCGACTCAGTGCAATGCACCCGAAGGACGCTCTCGCTCGCCTTTCAAGGAGCGATTCCTAACAGCAGAAGCAGCAGAGGCACAAACTGCATGACGAGAGGGGACAACGTAGAACACGTCTCTGTCCTGGCACATTTTCGTGTGCGAAACTTCCCTCCGGGTCTCCGGGCCTCCGGGCCTTGCGAAGCCCTGTGTACTGCGAGCGCTGCTACTCGCAGCTGAGAAGGACCGTGGAGCTAGCGGCGAATTCGGAGAGCTCTTCGCTGCACTGCGCCGCTCGCAAGCGGCTTCGTTCTTCGCCTTCTGCCGTCCGGCGAGAGCTGAACTCCAGCGGTCAGTTGCAGCTCTGCCCAACAGCGTGTTCTCAGTTCTGCGGGCAAGCACGCCCTCTTGCCTTGGCCCCGAGAGCAAAGTCCCGAGCGAGCACTCGACTCAGTGCAATGCACCCGGAAGGACGCTCTCGCTCGCCTTTCAAGGAGCGATTCCTAACAGCAGAAGCAGCAGAGGCACAAACTGCATGACGAGAAGGGACAACGTAGAACACGTCTCTGTCCTGGCGCATTTTCGTGTGCGATACTTCCCTCCGGGTCTTCGGGCCTTGCGAAGCTCTGTGTACTGCGAGCGCTGCTACTCGCAGCTGAGAAGGACCGTGGAGCCAGCGGCGAATTCGGAGAGCTCTTCGCTGCACTGCGCCGCTCGCAAGCGGCTTCGTTCTTCGCCTTCTGCCGTCCGGCGAGAGCTGAACTCCAGCGGTCAGTTGCAGCTCTGCCCAACAGCGTGTTCTCAGTTCTGCGGGCAAGCACGCCCTCTTGCCTTGGCCCCGAGTGCAAAGTCCCGAGCGAGCACTCGACTCAGTGCAATGCACCCGGAAGGACGCTCTCGCTCGTCTTTCAAGGAGCGATTCCTAACAGCAGAAGCAGCAGAGGCACAAACTGCACGAGGAGAGGGACAACGTAGAACACGTCTCTGTCCTGGCACATTTTCGTGTGCGATACTTCCCTCCGGGTCTTCGGGCCTTGCGAAGCTCTGTGTACTGCGAGCGCTGCTACTCGCAGCTGAGAAGGACCGTGGAGCTAGCGGCGAATTCGGAGAGCTCTTCGCTGCACTGCGCCGCTCGCAAGCGGCTTCGTTCTTCGCCTTCTGCCGTCCGGCGAGAGCTGAACTCCAGCGGTCAGTTGCAGCTCTGCCCAACAGCGTGTTCTCAGTTCTGCGGGCAAGCACGCCCTCTTGCCTTGGCCCCGAGAGCAAAGCCCCGAGCGAGCACTCGACTCAGTGCAATGCACCCGGAAGGACGCTCTCGCTCGCCTTTCAAGGAGCGATTCCTAACAGCAGAAGCAGCAGAGGCACAAACTGCACGACGAGAAGGGACAACGTAGAACACGTCTCTGTCCTGGCGCATTTTCGTGTGCGATACTTCCCTCCGGGTCTTCGGGCCTTGCGAAGCTCTGTGTACTGCGAGCGCTGCTACTCGCAGCTGAGAAGGACCGTGGAGCTAGCGGCGAATTCGGAGAGCTCTTCGCTGCACTGCGCCGCTCGCAAGCGGCTTCGTTCTTCGCCTTCTGCCGTCCGGCGAGAGCTGAACTCCAGCGGTCAGTTGCAGCTCTGCCCAACAGCGTGTTCTCAGTTCTGCGGGCAAGCACGCCCTCTTGCCTTGGCCCCGAGAGCAAAGTCCCGAGCGAGCACTCGACTCAGTGCAATGCACCCGGAAGGACGCTCTCGCTCGCCTTTCAAGGAGCGATTCCTAACAGCAGAAGCAGCAGAGGCACAAACTGCACGACGAGAAGGGACAACGTAGAACACGTCTCTGTCCTGGCACATTTTCGTGTGCGATACTTCCCTCCGGGTCTTCGGGCCTTGCGAAGCTCTGTGTACTGCGAGCGCTGCTACTCGCAGCTGAGAAGGACCGTGGAGCTAGCGGCGAATTCGGAGAGCTCTTCGCTGCACTGCGCCGCTCGCAAGCGGCTTCCTTCTTCGCCTTCTGCCGTCCGGCGAGAGCTGAACTCCAGCGGTCAGTTGCAGCTCTGCCCAACAGCGTGTTCTCAGTTCTGCGGGCAAGCACGCCCTCTTGCCTTGGCCCCGAGAGCAAAGTCCCGAGCGAGCACTCGACTCAGTGCAATGCACCCGGAAGGACGCTCTCGCTCGTCTTTCAAGGAGCGATTCCTAACAGCAGAAGCAGCAGAGGCACAAACTGCATGACGAGAAGGGACAACGTAGAACACGTCTCTGTCCTGGCGCATTTTCGTGTGCGAAACTTCCCTCCGGGTCTTCGGGCCTTGCGAAGCCCTGTGTACTGCGAGCGCTGCTACTCGCAGCTGAGAAGGACCGTGGAGCTAGCGGCGAATTCGGAGAGCTCTTCGCTGCACTGCGCCGCTCGCAAGCGGCTTCGTTCTTCGCCTTCTGCCGTCCGGCGAGAGCTGAACTCCAGCGGTCAGTTGCAGCTCTGCCCAACAGCGTGTTCTCAGTTCTGCGGGCAAGCACGCCCTCTTGCCTTGGCCCCGAGAGCAAAGTCCCGAGCGAGCACTCGACTCAGTGCAATGCACCCGGAAGGACGCTCTCGCTCGCCTTTCAAGGAGCGATTCCTAACAGCAGAAGCAGCAGAGGCACAAACTGCACGACGAGAAGGGACAACGTAGAACACGTCTCTGTCCTGGCACATTTTCGTGTGCGAAACTTCCCTCCGGGTCATCGGGCCTTGCGAAGCCCTGTGTACTGCGAGCGCTGCTACTCGCAGCTGAGAAGGACCGTGGAGCTAGCGGCGAATTCGGAGAGCTCTTCGCTGCACTGCGCCGCTCGCAAGCGGCTTCGTTCTTCGCCTTCTGCCGTCCGGCGAGAGCTGAACTCCAGCGGTCAGTTGCAGCTCTGCCCAACAGCGTGTTCTCAGTTCTGCGGGCAAGCACGCCCTCTTGCCTTGGCCCCGAGAGCAAAGCCCCGAGCGAGCACTCGACTCAGTGCAATGCACCCGGAAGGACGCTCTCGCTCGCCTTTCAAGGAGCGATTCCTAACAGCAGAAGCAGCAGAGGCACAAACTGAATGACGAGAAGGGACAACGTAGAACACGTCTCTGTCCTGGCACATTTTCGTGTGCGATACTTCCCTCCGGGTCTTCGGGTCTTGCGAAGCTCTGTGTACTGCGAGCGCTGCTACTCGCAGCTGAGAAGGACCGTGGAGCTAGCGGCGAATTCGGAGAGCTCTACGCTGCACTGCGCCGCTCGCAAGCGGCTTCGTTCTTCGCCTTCTGCCGTCCGGCGAGAGCTGAACTCCAGCGGTCAGTTGCAGCTCTGCCCAACAGGGTGTTCTCAGTTCTGCGGGCAAGCACGCCCTCTTGCCTTGGCCCCGAGAGCAAAGTCCCGAGCGAGCACTCGACTCAGTGCAATGCACCCGGAAGGACGCTCTCGCTCGCCTTTCAAGGAGCGATTCCTAACAGCAGAAGCAGCAGAGGCACAAACTGCATGACGAGAAGGGACAACGTAGAACACGTCTCTGTCCTGGCACATTTTCGTGTGCGATACTTCCCTCCGGGTCTTCGGGCCTTGCGAAGCTCTGTGTACTGCGAGCGCTGCTACTCGCAGCTGAGAAGGACCGTGGAGCTAGCGGCGAATTCGGAGAGCTCTTCGCTGCACTGCGCCGCTCGCAAGCGGCTTCGTTCTTCGCCTTCTGCCGTCCGGCGAGAGCTGAACTCCAGCGGTCAGTTGCAGCTCTGCCCAACAGCGTGTTCTCAGTTCTGCGGGCAAGCACGCCCTCTTGCCTTGGCCCCGAGAGCAAAGTCCCGAGCGAGCACTCGACTCAGTGCAATGCACCCGGAAGGACGCTCTCGCTCGTCTTTCAAGGAGCGATTCCTAACAGCAGAAGCAGCAGAGGCACAAACTGCATGACGAGAAGGGACAACGTAGAACACGTCTCTGTCCTGGCGCATTTTCGTGTGCGATACTTCCCTCCGGGTCTTCGGGCCTTGCGAAGCTCTGTGTACTGCGAGCGCTGCTACTCGCAGCTGAGAAGGACCGTGGAGCCAGCGGCGAATTCGGAGAGCTCTTCGCTGCACTGCGCCGCTCGCAAGCGGCTTCGTTCCTCGCCTTCTGCCGTCCGGCGAGAGCTGAACTCCAGCGGTCAGTTGCAGCTCTGCCCAACAGCGTGTTCTCAGTTCTGCGGGCAAGCACGCCCTCTTGCCTTGGCCCCGAGAGCAAAGCCCCGAGCGAGCACTCGACTCAGTGCAATGCACCCGGAAGGACGCTCTCGCTCGCCTTTCAAGGAGCGATTCCTAACAGCAGAAGCAGCAGAGGCACAAACTGCATGACGAGAAGGGACAACGTAGAACACGTCTCTGTCCTGGCACATTTTCGTGTGCGATACTTCCCTCCGGGTCTTCGGGCCTTGCGAAGCTCTGTGTACTGCGAGCGCTGCTACTCGCAGCTGAGAAGGACCGTGGAGCTAGCGGCGAATTCGGAGAGCTCTTCGCTGCACTGCGCCGCTCGCAAGCGGCTTCGTTCTTCGCCTTCTGCCGTCCGGCGAGAGCTGAACTCCAGCGGTCAGTTGCAGCTCTGCCCAACAGCGTGTTCTCAGTTCTGCGGGCAAGCACGCCCTCTTGCCTTGGCCCCGAGAGCAAAGTCCCGAGCGAGCACTCGACTCAGTGCAATGCACCCGGAAGGACGCTCTCGCTCGCCTTTCAAGGAGCGATTCCTAACAGCAGAAGCAGCAGAGGCACAAACTGCATGACGAGAAGGGACAACGTAGAACACGTCTCTGTCCTGGCACATTTTCGTGTGCGATACTTCCCTCCGGGTCTTCGGGCCTTGCGAAGCTCTGTGTACTGCGAGCGCTGCTACTCGCAGCTGAGAAGGACCGTGGAGCTAGCGGCGAATTCGGAGAGCTCTTCGCTGCACTGCGCCGCTCGCAAGCGGCTTCGTTCTTCGCCTTCTGCCGTCCGGCGAGAGCTGAACTCCAGCGGTCAGTTGCAGCTCTGCCCAACAGCGTGTTCTCAGTTCTGCGGGCAAGCACGCCCTCTTGCCTTGGCCCCGAGAGCAAAGTCCCGAGCGAGCACTCGACTCAGTGCAATGCACCCGGAAGGACGCTCTCGCTCGTCTTTCAAGGAGCGATTCCTAACAGCAGAAGCAGCAGAGGCACAAACTGCATGACGAGAAGGGACAACGTAGAACACGTCTCTGTCCTGGCACATTTTCGTGTGCGAAACTTCCCTCCGGGTCTCCGGGCCTTGCGAAGCCCTGTGTACTGCGAGCGCTGCTACTCGCAGCTGAGAAGGACCGTGGAGCTAGCGGCGAATTCGGAGAGCTCTTCGCTGCACTGCGCCGCTCGCAAGCGGCTTCGTTCTTCGCCTTCTGCCGTCCGGCGAGAGCTGAACTCCAGCGGTCAGTTGCAGCTCTGCCCAACAGCGTGTTCTCAGTTCTGCGGGCAAGCACGCCCTCTTGCCTTGGCCCCGAGAGCAAAGTCCCGAGCGAGCACTCGACTCAGTGCAATGCACCCGGAAGGACGCTCTCGCTCCTCTTTCAAGGAGCGATTCCTAACAGCAGAAGCAGCAGAGGCACAAACTGCATGACGAGAGGGGACAACGTAGAACACGTCTCTGTCCTGGCACATTTTCGTGTGCGAAACTTCCCTCCGGGTCTCCGGGCCTCCGGGCCTTGCGAAGCCCTGTGTACTGCGAGCGCTGCTACTCGCAGCTGAGAAGGACCGTGGAGCTAGCGGCGAATTCGGAGAGCTCTTCGCTGCACTGCGCCGCTCGCAAGCGGCTTCGTTCTTCGCCTTCTGCCGTCCGGCGAGAGCTGAACTCCAGCGGTCAGTTGCAGCTCTGCCCAACAGCGTGTTCTCAGTTCTGCGGGCAAGCACGCCCTCTTGCCTTGGCCCCGAGAGCAAAGTCCCGAGCGAGCACTCGACTCAGTGCAATGCACCCGGAAGGACGCTCTCGCTCGCCTTTCAAGGAGCGATTCCTAACAGCAGAAGCAGCAGAGGCACAAACTGCATGACGAGAAGGGACAACGTAGAACACGTCTCTGTCCTGGCACATTTTCGTGTGCGATACTTCCCTCCGGGTCTTCGGGCCTTGCGAAGCTCTGTGTACTGCGAGCGCTGCTACTCGCAGCTGAGAAGGACCGTGGAGCCAGCGGCGAATTCGGAGAGCTCTTCGCTGCACTGCGCCGCTCGCAAGCGGCTTCGTTCTTCGCCTTCTGCCGTCCGGCGAGAGCTGAACTCCAGCGGTCAGTTGCAGCTCTGCCCAACAGCGTGTTCTCAGTTCTGCGGGCAAGCACGCCCTCTTGCCTTGGCCCCGAGTGCAAAGTCCCGAGCGAGCACTCGACTCAGTGCAATGCACCCGGAAGGACGCTCTCGCTCGTCTTTCAAGGAGCGATTCCTAACAGCAGAAGCAGCAGAGGCACAAACTGCATGACGAGAAGGGACAACGTAGAACACGTCTCTGTCCTGGCACATTTTCGTGTGCGATACTTCCCTCCGGGTCTTCGGGCCTTGCGAAGCTCTGTGTACTGCGAGCGCTGCTACTCGCAGCTGAGAAGGACCGTGGAGCTAGCGGCGAATTCGGAGAGCTCTTCGCTGCACTGCGCCGCTCGCAAGCGGCTTCGTTCTTCGCCTTCTGCCGTCCGGCGAGAGCTGAACTCCAGCGGTCAGTTGCAGCTCTGCCCAACAGCGTGTTCTCAGTTCTGCGGGCAAGCACGCCCTCTTGCCTTGGCCCCGAGAGCAAAGTCCCGAGCGAGCACTCGACTCAGTGCAATGCACCCGGAAGGACGCTCTCGCTCGCCTTTCAAGGAGCGATTCCTAACAGCAGAAGCAGCAGAGGCACAAACTGCATGACGAGAAGGGACAACGTAGAACACGTCTCTGTCCTGGCACATTTTCGTGTGCGATACTTCCCTCCGGGTCTTCGGGCCTTGCGAAGCTCTGTGTACTGCGAGCGCTGCTACTCGCAGCTGAGAAGGACCGTGGAGCTAGCGGCGAATTCGGAGAGCTCTTCGCTGCACTGCGCCGCTCGCAAGCGGCTTCGTTCTTCGCCTTCTGCCGTCCGGCGAGAGCTGAACTCCAGCGGTCAGTTGCAGCTCTGCCCAACAGCGTGTTCTCAGTTCTGCGGGCAAGCACGCCCTCTTGCCTTGGCCCCGAGAGCAAAGTCCCGAGCGAGCACTCGACTCAGTGCAATGCACCCGGAAGGACGCTCTCGCTCGTCTTTCAAGGAGCGATTCCTAACAGCAGAAGCAGCAGAGGCACAAACTGCATGACGAGAAGGGACAACGTAGAACACGTCTCTGTCCTGGCACATTTTCGTGTGCGAAACTTCCCTCCGGGTCTCCGGGCCTCCGGGCCTTGCGAAGCCCTGTGTACTGCGAGCGCTGCTACTCGCAGCTGAGAAGGACCGTGGAGCTAGCGGCGAATTCGGAGAGCTCTTCGCTGCACTGCGCCGCTCGCAAGCGGCTTCGTTCTTCGCCTTCTGCCGTCCGGCGAGAGCTGAACTCCAGCGGTCAGTTGCAGCTCTGCCCAACAGCGTGTTCTCAGTTCTGCGGGCAAGCACGCCCTCTTGCCTTGGCCCAGAGAGCAAAGTCCCGAGCGAGCACTCGACTCAGTGCAATGCACCCGGAAGGACGCTCTCGCTCGCCTTTCAAGGAGCGATTCCTAACAGCAGAAGCAGCAGAGGCACAAACTGCATGACGAGAAGGGACAACGTAGAACACGTCTCTGTCCTGGCACATTTTCGTGTGCGATACTTCCCTCCGGGTCTTCGGGCCTTGCGAAGCTCTGTGTACTGCGAGCGCTGCTACTCGCAGCTGAGAAGGACCGTGGAGCTAGCGGCGAATTCGGAGAGCTCTTCGCTGCACTGCGCCGCTCGCAAGCGGCTTCGTTCTTCGCCTTCTGCCGTCCGGCGAGAGCTGAACTCCAGCGGTCAGTTGCAGCTCTGCCCAACAGTGTGTTCTCAGTTCTGCGGGCAAGCACGCCCTCTTGCCTTGGCCCCGAGAGCAAAGTCCCGAGCGAGCACTCGACTCAGTGCAATGCACCCGGAAGGACGCTCTCGCTCGTCTTTCAAGGAGCGATTCCTAACAGCAGAAGCAGCAGAGGCACAAACTGCATGACGAGAGGGGACAACGTAGAACACGTCTCTGTCCTGGCACATTTTCGTGTGCGAAACTTCCCTCCGGGTCTCCGGGCCTCCGGGCCTTGCGAAGCCCTGTGTACTGCGAGCGCTGCTACTCGCAGCTGAGAAGGACCGTGGAGCTAGCGGCGAATTCGGAGAGCTCTTCGCTGCACTGCGCCGCTCGCAAGCGGCTTCGTTCTTCGCCTTCTGCCGTCCGGCGAGAGCTGAACTCCAGCGGTCAGTTGCAGCTCTGCCCAACAGCGTGTTCTCAGTTCTGCGGGCAAGCACGCCCTCTTGCCTTGGCCCCGAGAGCAAAGTCCCGAGCGAGCACTCGACTCAGTGCAATGCACCCGGAAGGACGCTCTCGCTCGCCTTTCAAGGAGCGATTCCTAACAGCAGAAGCAGCAGAGGCACAAACTGCATGACGAGAAGGGACAACGTAGAACACGTCTCTGTCCTGGCGCATTTTCGTGTGCGATACTTCCCTCCGGGTCTTCGGGCCTTGCGAAGATCTGTGTACTGCGAGCGCTGCTACTCGCAGCTGAGAAGGACCGTGGAGCCAGCGGCGAATTCGGAGAGCTCTTCGCTGCACTGCGCCGCTCGCAAGCGGCTTCGTTCTTCGCCTTCTGCCGTCCGGCGAGAGCTGAACTCCAGCGGTCAGTTGCAGCTCTGCCCAACAGCGTGTTCTCAGTTCTGCGGGCAAGCACGCCCTCTTGCCTTGGCCCCGAGTGCAAAGTCCCGAGCGAGCACTCGACTCAGTGCAATGCACCCGGAAGGACGCTCTCGCTCGTCTTTCAAGGAGCGATTCCTAACAGCAGAAGCAGCAGAGGCACAAACTGCATGAGGAGAGGGGACAACGTAGAACACGTCTCTGTCCTGGCGCATTTTCGTGTGCGATACTTCCCTCCGGGTCTTCGGGCCTTGCGAAGCTCTGTGTACTGCGAGCGCTGCTACTCGCAGCTGAGAAGGACCGTGGAGCTAGCGGCGAATTCGGAGAGCTCTTCGCTGCACTGCGCCGCTCGCAAGCGGCTTCGTTCTTCGCCTTCTGCCGTCCGGCGAGAGCTGAACTCCAGCGGTCAGTTGCAGCTCTGCCCAACAGCGTGTTCTCAGTTCTGCGGGCAAGCACGCCCTCTTGCCTTGGCCCCGAGAGCAAAGTCCCGAGCGAGCACTCGACTCAGTGCAATGCACCCGGAAGGACGCTCTCGCTCGCCTTTCAAGGAGCGATTCCTAACAGCAGAAGCAGCAGAGGCACAAACTGCATGACGAGAAGGGACAACGTAGAACACGTCTCTGTCCTGGCGCATTTCCGTGTGCCATACTTCCCTCCGGGTCTTCGGGCCTTGCGAAGCCCTGTGTACTGCGAGCGCTGCTACTCGCAGCTGAGAAGGACCGTGGAGCTAGCGGCGAATTCGGAGAGCTCTTCGCTGCACTGCGCCGCTCGCAAGCGGCTTCGTTCTTCGCCTTCTGCCGTCCGGCGAGAGCTGAACTCCAGCGGTCAGTTGCAGCTCTGCCCAACAGCGTGTTCTCAGTTCTGCGGGCAAGCACGCCCTCTTGCCTTGGCCCCGAGAGCAAAGCCCCGAGCGAGCACTCGACTCAGTGCAATGCACCCGGAAGGACGCTCTCGCTCGCCTTTCAAGGAGCGATTCCTAACAGCAGAAGCAGCAGAGGCACAAACTGCACGACGAGAAGGGACAACGTAGAACACGTCTCTGTCCTGGCGCATTTTCGTGTGCGATACTTCCCTCCGGGTCTTCGGGCCTTGCGAAGCTCTGTGTACTGCGAGCGCTGCTACTCGCAGCTGAGAAGGACCGTGGAGCCAGCGGCGAATTCGGAGAGCTCTTCGCTGCACTGCGCCGCTCGCAAGCGGCTTCGTTCTTCGCCTTCTGCCGTCCGGCGAGAGCTGAACTCCAGCGGTCAGTTGCAGCTCTGCCCAACAGCGTGTTCTCAGTTCTGCGGGCAAGCACGCCCTCTTGCCTTGGCCCCGAGAGCAAAGTCCCGAGGGAGCACTCGACTCAGTGCAATGCACCCGGAAGGACGCTCTCGCTCGCCTTTCAAGGAGCGATTCCTAACAGCAGAAGCAGCAGAGGCACAAACTGCACGACGAGAAGGGACAACGTAGAACACGTCTCTGTCCTGGCGCATTTTCGTGTGCGAAACTTCCCTCCGGGTCTCCGGGCCTTGCGAAGCCCTGTGTACTGCGAGCGCTGCTACTCGCAGCTGAGAAGGACCGTGGAGCTAGCGGCGAATTCGGAGAGCTCTTCGCTGCACTGCGCCGCTCGCAAGCGGCTTCGTTCTTCGCCTTCTGCCGTCCGGCGAGAGCTGAACTCCAGCGGTCAGTTGCAGCTCTGCCCAACAGCGTGTTCTCAGTTCTGCGGGCAAGCACGCCCTCTTGCCTTGGCCCCGAGAGCAAAGTCCCGAGCGAGCACTCGACTCAGTGCAATGCACCCGGAAGGACGCTCTCGCTCGCCTTTCAAGGAGCGATTCCTAACAGCAGAAGCAGCAGAGGCACAAACTGCACGACGAGAAGGGACAACGTAGAACACGTCTCTGTCCTGGCACATTTTCGTGTGCGAAACTTCCCTCCGGGTCATCGGGCCTTGCGAAGCCCTGTGTACTGCGAGCGCTGCTACTCGCAGCTGAGAAGGACCGTGGAGCTAGCGGCGAATTCGGAGAGCTCTTCGCTGCACTGCGCCGCTCGCAAGCGGCTTCGTTCTTCGCCTTCTGCCGTCCGGCGAGAGCTGAACTCCAGCGGTCAGTTGCAGCTCTGCCCAACAGCGTGTTCTCAGTTCTGCGGGCAAGCACGCCCTCTTGCCTTGGCCCCGAGAGCAAAGCCCCGAGCGAGCACTCGACTCAGTGCAATGCACCCGGAAGGACGCTCTCGCTCGCCTTTCAAGGAGCGATTCCTAACAGCAGAAGCAGCAGAGGCACAAACTGCATGACGAGAAGGGACAACGTAGAACACGTCTCTGTCCTGGCACATTTTCGTGTGCGAAACTTCCCTCCGGGTCTCCGGGCCTCCGGGCCTTGCGAAGCCCTGTGTACTGCGAGCGCTGCTACTCGCAGCTGAGAAGGACCGTGGAGCTAGCGGCGAATTCGGAGAGCTCTTCGCTGCACTGCGCCGCTCGCACGCGGCTTCGTTCTTCGCCTTCTGCCGTCCGGCGAGAGCTGAACTCCAGCGGTCAGTTGCAGCTCTGCCCAACAGCGTGTTCTCAGTTCTGCGGGCAAGCACGCCCTCTTGCCTTGGCCCCGAGAGCAAAGCCCCGAGCGAGCACTCGACTCAGTGCAATGCACCCGGAAGGACGCTCTCGCTCGCCTTTCAAGGAGCGATTCCTAACAGCAGAAGCAGCAGAGGCACAAACTGCATGACGAGAAAGGACAACGTAGAACACGTCTCTGTCCTGGCACATTTTCGTGTGCGATACTTCCCTCCGGGTCTTCGGGCCTTGCGAAGCTCTGTGTACTGCGAGCGCTGCTACTCGCAGCTGAGAAGGACCGTGGAGCTAGCGGCGAATTCGGAGAGCTCTTCGCTGCACTGCGCCGCTCGCAAGCGGCTTCGTTCTTCGCCTTCTGCCGTCCGGCGAGAGCTGAACTCCAGCGGTCAGTTGCAGCTCTGCCCAACAGCGTGTTCTCAGTTCTGCGGGCAAGCACGCCCTCTTGCCTTGGCCCCGAGAGCAAAGTCCCGAGCGAGCACTCGACTCAGTGCAATGCACCCGGAAGGACGCTCTCGCTCGCCTTTCAAGGAGCGATTCCTAACAGCAGAAGCAGCAGAGGCACAAACTGCATGACGAGAAGGGACAACGTAGAACACGTCTCTGTCCTGGCACATTTTCGTGTGCGATACTTCCCTCCGGGTCTTCGGGCCTTGCGAAGCTCTGTGTACTGCGAGCGCTGCTACTCGCAGCTGAGAAGGACCGTGGAGCTAGCGGCGAATTCGGAGAGCTCTTCGCTGCACTGCGCCGCTCGCAAGCGGCTTCCTTCTTCGCCTTCTGCCGTCCGGCGAGAGCTGAACTCCAGCGGTCAGTTGCAGCTCTGCCCAACAGCGTGTTCTCAGTTCTGCGGGCAAGCACGCCCTCTTGCCTTGGCCCCGAGAGCAAAGCCCCGAGCGAGCACTCGACTCAGTGCAATGCACCCGGAAGGACGCTCTCGCTCGCCTTTCAAGGAGCGATTCCTAACAGCAGAAGCAGCAGAGGCACAAACTGCATGACGAGAAGGGACAACGTAGAACACGTCTCTGTCCTGGCACATTTTCGTGTGCGAAACTTCCCTCCGGGTCTCCGGGCCTCCGGGCCTTGCGAAGCCCTGTGTACTGCGAGCGCTGCTACTCGCAGCTGAGAAGGACCGTGGAGCTAGCGGCGAATTCGGAGAGCTCTTCGCTACACTGCGCCGCTCGCAAGCGGCTTCGTTCTTCGCCTTCTGCCGTCCGGCGAGAGCTGAACTCCAGCGGTCAGTTGCAGCTCTGCCCAACAGCGTGTTCTCAGTTCTGCGGGCAAGCACGCCCTCTTGCCTTGGCCCCGAGAGCAAAGTCCCGAGCGAGCACTCGACTCAGTGCAATGCACCCGGAAGGACGCTCTCGCTCGCCTTTCAAGGAGCGATTCCTAACAGCAGAAGCAGCAGAGGCACAAACTGCATGACGAGAAGGGACAACGTAGAACACGTCTCTGTCCTGGCACATTTTCGTGTGCGATACTTCCCTCCGGGTCTTCGGGCCTTGCGAAGCTCTGTGTACTGCGAGCGCTGCTACTCGCAGCTGAGAAGGACCGTGGAGCTAGCGGCGAATTCGGAGAGCTCTTCGCTGCACTGCGCCGCTCGCAAGCGGCTTCCTTCTTCGCCTTCTGCCGTCCGGCGAGAGCTGAACTCCAGCGGTCAGTTGCAGCTCTGCCCAACAGCGTGTTCTCAGTTCTGCGGGCAAGCACGCCCTCTTGCCTTGGCCCCGAGAGCAAAGTCCCGAGCGAGCACTCGACTCAGTGCAATGCACCCGGAAGGACGCTCTCGCTCGTCTTTCAAGGAGCGATTCCTAACAGCAGAAGCAGCAGAGGCACAAACTGCACGACGAGAAGGGACAACGTAGAACACGTCTCTGTCCTGGCGCATTTTCGTGTGCGAAACTTCCCTCCGGGTCTCCGGGCCTTGCGAAGCCCTGTGTACTGCGAGCGCTGCTACTCGCAGCTGAGAAGGACCGTGGAGCTAGCGGCGAATTCGGAGAGCTCTTCGCTGCACTGCGCCGCTCGCAAGCGGCTTCGTTCTTCGCCTTCTGCCGTCCGGCGAGAGCTGAACTCCAGCGGTCAGTTGCAGCTCTGCCCAACAGCGTGTTCTCAGTTCTGCGGGCAAGCACGCCCTCTTGCCTTGGCCCCGAGAGCAAAGTCCCGAGCGAGCACTCGACTCAGTGCAATGCACCCGGAAGGACGCTCTCGCTCGCCTTTCAAGGAGCGATTCCTAACAGCAGAAGCAGCAGAGGCACAAACTGCACGACGAGAAGGGACAACGTAGAACACGTCTCTGTCCTGGCACATTTTCGTGTGCGAAACTTCCCTCCGGGTCATCGGGCCTTGCGAAGCCCTGTGTACTGCGAGCGCTGCTACTCGCAGCTGAGAAGGACCGTGGAGCTAGCGGCGAATTCGGAGAGCTCTTCGCTGCACTGCGCCGCTCGCAAGCGGCTTCGTTCTTCGCCTTCTGCCGTCCGGCGAGAGCTGAACTCCAGCGGTCAGTTGCAGCTCTGCCCAACAGCGTGTTCTCAGTTCTGCGGGCAAGCACGCCCTCTTGCCTTGGCCCCGAGAGCAAAGCCCCGAGCGAGCACTCGACTCAGTGCAATGCACCCGGAAGGACGCTCTCGCTCGCCTTTCAAGGAGCGATTCCTAACAGCAGAAGCAGCAGAGGCACAAACTGCATGACGAGAAGGGACAACGTAGAACACGTCTCTGTCCTGGCACATTTTCGTGTGCGATACTTCCCTCCGGGTCTTCGGGCCTTGCGAAGCTCTGTGTACTGCGAGCGCTGCTACTCGCAGCTGAGAAGGACCGTGGAGCTAGCGGCGAATTCGGAGAGCTCTTCGCTGCACTGCGCCGCTCGCAAGCGGCTTCGTTCTTCGCCTTCTGCCGTCCGGCGAGAGCTGAACTCCAGCGGTCAGTTGCAGCTCTGCCCAACAGCGTGTTCTCAGTTCTGCGGGCAAGCACGCCCTCTTGCCTTGGCCCCGAGAGCAAAGTCCCGAGCGAGCACTCGACTCAGTGCAATGCACCCGGAAGGACGCTCTCGCTCGTCTTTCAAGGAGCGATTCCTAACAGCAGAAGCAGCAGAGGCACAAACTGCATGACGAGAGGGGACAACGTAGAACACGTCTCTGTCCTGGCACATTTTCGTGTGCGAAACTTCCCTCCGGGTCTCCGGGCCTCCGGGCCTTGCGAAGCCCTGTGTACTGCGAGCGCTGCTACTCGCAGCTGAGAAGGACCGTGGAGCTAGCGGCGAATTCGGAGAGCTCTTCGCTGCACTGCGCCGCTCGCAAGCGGCTTCGTTCTTCGCCTTCTGCCGTCCGGCGAGAGCTGAACTCCAGCGGTCAGTTGCAGCTCTGCCCAACAGCGTGTTCTCAGTTCTGCGGGCAAGCACGCCCTCTTGCCTTGGCCCCGAGAGCAAAGTCCCGAGCGAGCACTCGACTCAGTGCAATGCACCCGGAAGGACGCTCTCGCTCGCCTTTCAAGGAGCGATTCCTAACAGCAGAAGCAGCAGAGGCACAAACTGCATGACGAGAAGGGACAACGTAGAACACGTCTCTGTCCTGGCGCATTTTCGTGTGCGATACTTCCCTCCGGGTCTTCGGGCCTTGCGAAGCTCTGTGTACTGCGAGCGCTGCTACTCGCAGCTGAGAAGGACCGTGGAGCCAGCGGCGAATTCGGAGAGCTCTTCGCTGCACTGCGCCGCTCGCAAGCGGCTTCGTTCTTCGCCTTCTGCCGTCCGGCGAGAGCTGAACTCCAGCGGTCAGTTGCAGCTCTGCCCAACAGCGTGTTCTCAGTTCTGCGGGCAAGCACGCCCTCTTGCCTTGGCCCCGAGTGCAAAGCCCCGAGCGAGCACTCGACTCAGTGCAATGCACCCGGAAGGACGCTCTCGCTCGTCTTTCAAGGAGCGATTCCTAACAGCAGAAGCAGCAGAGGCACAAACTGCATGAGGAGAGGGGACAACGTAGAACACGTCTCTGTCCTGGCACATTTTCGTGTGCGATACTTCCCTCCGGGTCTTCGGGCCTTGCGAAGCTCTGTGTACTGCGAGCGCTGCTACTCGCAGCTGAGAAGGACCGTGGAGCTAGCGGCGAATTCGGAGAGCTCTTCGCTGCACTGCGCCGCTCGCAAGCGGCTTCGTTCTTCGCCTTCTGCCGTCCGGCGAGAGCTGAACTCCAGCGGTCAGTTGCAGCTCTGCCCAACAGCGTGTTCTCAGTTCTGCGGGCAAGCACGCCCTCTTGCCTTGGCCCCGAGAGCAAAGCCCCGAGCGAGCACTCGACTCAGTGCAATGCACCCGGAAGGACGCTCTCGCTCGCCTTTCAAGGAGCGATTCCTAACAGCAGAAGCAGCAGAGGCACAAACTGCATGACGAGAAGGGACAACGTAGAACACGTCTCTGTCCTGGCACATTTTCGTGTGCGAAACTTCCCTCCGGGTCTCCGGGCCTCCGGGCCTTGCGAAGCCCTGTGTACTGCGAGCGCTGCTACTCGCAGCTGAGAAGGACCGTGGAGCTAGCGGCGAATTCGGAGAGCTCTTCGCTGCACTGCGCCGCTCGCAAGCGGCTTCGTTCTTCGCCTTCTGCCGTCCGGCGAGAGCTGAACTCCAGCGGTCAGTTGCAGCTCTGCCCAACAGCGTGTTCTCAGTTCTGCGGGCAAGCACGCCCTCTTGCCTTGGCCCCGAGAGCAAAGTCCCGAGCGAGCACTCGACTCAGTGCAATGCACCCGGAAGGACGCTCTCGCTCGCCTTTCAAGGAGCGATTCCTAACAGCAGAAGCAGCAGAGGCACAAACTGCATGACGAGAGGGGACAACGTAGAACACGTCTCTGTCCTGGCACATTTTCGTGTGCGAAACTTCCCTCCGGGTCTCCGGGCCTCCGGGCCTTGCGAAGCCCTGTGTACTGCGAGCGCTGCTACTCGCAGCTGAGAAGGACCGTGGAGCTAGCGGCGAATTCGGAGAGCTCTTCGCTGCACTGCGCCGCTCGCAAGCGGCTTCGTTCTTCGCCTTCTGCCGTCCGGCGAGAGCTGAACTCCAGCGGTCAGTTGCAGCTCTGCCCAACAGCGTGTTCTCAGTTCTGCGGGCAAGCACGCCCTCTTGCCTTGGCCCCGAGAGCAAAGTCCCGAGCGAGCACTCGACTCAGTGCAATGCACCCGGAAGGACGCTCTCGCTCGTCTTTCAAGGAGCGATTCCTAACAGCAGAAGCAGCAGAGGCACAAACTGCATGACGAGAAGGGACAACGTAGAACACGTCTCTGTCCTGGCGCATTTTCGTGTGCGATACTTCCCTCCGGGTCTTCGGGCCTTGCGAAGCTCTGTGTACTGCGAGCGCTGCTACTCGCAGCTGAGAAGGACCGTGGAGCCAGCGGCGAATTCGGAGAGCTCTTCGCTGCACTGCGCCGCTCGCAAGCGGCTTCGTTCTTCGCCTTCTGCCGTCCGGCGAGAGCTGAACTCCAGCGGTCAGTTGCAGCTCTGCCCAACAGCGTGTTCTCAGTTCTGCGGGCAAGCACGCCCTCTTGCCTTGGCCCCGAGTGCAAAGTCCCGAGCGAGCACTCGACTCAGTGCAATGCACCCGGAAGGACGCTCTCGCTCGCCTTTCAAGGAGCGATTCCTAACAGCAGAAGCAGCAGAGGCACAAACTGCACGAGGAGAGGGGACAACGTAGAACACGTCTCTGTCCTGGCGCATTTTCGTGTGCGATACTTCCCTCCGGGTCTTCGGGCCTTGCGAAGCTCTGTGTACTGCGAGCGCTGCTACTCGCAGCTGAGAAGGACCGTGGAGCTAGCGGCGAATTCGGAGAGCTCTTCGCTGCACTGCGCCGCTCGCAAGCGGCTTCGTTCTTCGCCTTCTGCCGTCCGGCGAGAGCTGAACTCCAGCGGTCAGTTGCAGCTCTGCCCAACAGCGTGTTCTCAGTTCTGCGGGCAAGCACGCCCTCTTGCCTTGGCCCCGAGAGCAAAGCCCCGAGCGAGCACTCGACTCAGTGCAATGCACCCGGAAGGACGCTCTCGCTCGCCTTTCAAGGAGCGATTCCTAACAGCAGAAGCAGCAGAGGCACAAACTGCATGACGAGAAGGGACAACGTAGAACACGTCTCTGTCCTGGCACATTTTCGTGTGCGATACTTCCCTCCGGGTCTTCGGGCCTTGCGAAGCTCTGTGTACTGCGAGCGCTGCTACTCGCAGCTGAGAAGGACCGTGGAGCTAGCGGCGAATTCGGAGAGCTCTTCGCTGCACTGCGCCGCTCGCAAGCGGCTTCGTTCTTCGCCTTCTGCCGTCCGGCGAGAGCTGAACTCCAGCGGTCAGTTGCAGCTCTGCCCAACAGCGTGTTCTCAGTTCTGCGGGCAAGCACGCCCTCTTGCCTTGGCCCCGAGAGCAAAGCCCCGAGCGAGCACTCGACTCAGTGCAATGCACCCGGAAGGACGCTCTCGCTCGCCTTTCAAGGAGCGATTCCTAACAGCAGAAGCAGCAGAGGCACAAACTGCATGACGAGAAGGGACAACGTAGAACACGTCTCTGTCCTGGCACATTTTCGTGTGCGATACTTCCCTCCGGGTCTTCGGGCCTTGCGAAGCTCTGTGTACTGCGAGCGCTGCTACTCGCAGCTGAGAAGGACCGTGGAGCTAGCGGCGAATTCGGAGAGCTCTTCGCTGCACTGCGCCGCTCGCAAGCGGCTTCGTTCTTCGCCTTCTGCCGTCCGGCGAGAGCTGAACTCCAGCGGTCAGTTGCAGCTCTGCCCAACAGCGTGTTCTCAGTTCTGCGGGCAAGCACGCCCTCTTGCCTTGGCCCCGAGAGCAAAGTCCCGAGCGAGCACTCGACTCAGTGCAATGCACCCGGAAGGACGCTCTCGCTCGCCTTTCAAGGAGCGATTCCTAACAGCAGAAGCAGCAGAGGCACAAACTGCATGACGAGAAGGGACAACGTAGAACACGTCTCTGTCCTGGCACATTTTCGTGTGCGATACTTCCCTCCGGGTCTTCGGGCCTTGCGAAGCCCTGTGTACTGCGAGCGCTGCTACTCGCAGCTGAGAAGGACCGTGGAGCTAGCGGCGAATTCGGAGAGCTCTTCGCTGCACTGCGCCGCTCGCAAGCGGCTTCGTTCTTCGCCTTCTGCCGTCCGGCGAGAGCTGAACTCCAGCGGTCAGTTGCAGCTCTGCCCAACAGCGTGTTCTCAGTTCTGCGGGCAAGCACGCCCTCTTGCCTTGGCCCCGAGTGCAAAGTCCCGAGCGAGCACTCGACTCAGTGCAATGCACCCGGAAGGACGCTCTCGCTCGTCTTTCAAGGAGCGATTCCTAACAGCAGAAGCAGCAGAGGCACAAACTGCACGACGAGAAGGGACAACGTAGAACACGTCTCTGTCCTGGCGCATTTTCGTGTGCGAAACTTCCCTCCGGGTCTTCGGGCCTTGCGAAGCCCTGTGTACTGCGAGCGCTGCTACTCGCAGCTGAGAAGGACCGTGGAGCTAGCGGCGAATTCGGAGAGCTCTTCGCTGCACTGCGCCGCTCGCAAGCGGCTTCGTTCTTCGCCTTCTGCCGTCCGGCGAGAGCTGAACTCCAGCGGTCAGTTGCAGCTCTGCCCAACAGCGTGTTCTCAGTTCTGCGGGCAAGCACGCCCTCTTGCCTTGGCCCAGAGAGCAAAGTCCCGAGCGAGCACTCGACTCAGTGCAATGCACCCGGAAGGACGCTCTCGCTCGCCTTTCAAGGAGCGATTCCTAACAGCAGAAGCAGCAGAGGCACAAACTGCACGACGAGAAGGGACAACGTAGAACACGTCTCTGTCCTGGCACATTTTCGTGTGCGAAAACTTCCCTCCGGGTCATCGGGCCTTGCGAAGCCCTGTGTACTGCGAGCGCTGCTACTCGCAGCTGAGAAGGACCGTGGAGCTAGCGGCGAATTCGGAGAGCTCTTCGCTGCACTGCGCCGCTCGCAAGCGGCTTCGTTCTTCGCCTTCTGCCGTCCGGCGAGAGCTGAACTCCAGCGGTCAGTTGCAGCTCTGCCCAACAGCGTGTTCTCAGTTCTGCGGGCAAGCACGCCCTCTTGCCTTGGCCCCGAGAGCAAAGCCCCGAGCGAGCACTCGACTCAGTGCAATGCACCCGGAAGGACGCTCTCGCTCGCCTTTCAAGGAGCGATTCCTAACAGCAGAAGCAGCAGAGGCACAAACTGAATGACGAGAAGGGACAACGTAGAACACGTCTCTGTCCTGGCACATTTTCGTGTGCGATACTTCCCTCCGGGTCTTCGGGTCTTGCGAAGCCCTGTGTACTGCGAGCGCTGCTACTCGCAGCTGAGAAGGACCGTGGAGCTAGCGGCGAATTCGGAGAGCTCTACGCTGCACTGCGCCGCTCGCAAGCGGCTTCGTTCTTCGCCTTCTGCCGTCCGGCGAGAGCTGAACTCCAGCGGTCAGTTGCAGCTCTGCCCAACAGGGTGTTCTCAGTTCTGCGGGCAAGCACGCCCTCTTGCCTGGCCCCGAGAGCAAAGTCCCGAGCGAGCACTCGACTCAGTGCAATGCACCCGGAAGGACGCTCTCGCTCGTCTTTCAAGGAGCGATTCCTAACAGCAGAAGCAGCAGAGGCACAAACTGCATGACGAGAGGGGACAACGTAGAACACGTCTCTGTCCTGGCACATTTTCGTGTGCGAAACTTCCCTCCGGGTCATCGGGCCTTGCGAAGCCCTGTGTACTGCGAGCGCTGCTACTCGCAGCTGAGAAGGACCGTGGAGCTAGCGGCGAATTCGGAGAGCTCTTCGCTGCACTGCGCCGCTCGCAAGCGGCTTCGTTCTTCGCCTTCTGCCGTCCGGCGAGAGCTGAACTCCAGCGGTCAGTTGCAGCTCTGCCCAACAGCGTGTTCTCAGTTCTGCGGGCAAGCACGCCCTCTTGCCTTGGCCCCGAGAGCAAAGCCCCGAGCGAGCACTCGACTCAGTGCAATGCACCCGGAAGGACGCTCTCGCTCGCCTTTCAAGGAGCGATTCCTAACAGCAGAAGCAGCAGAGGCACAAACTGCATGACGAGAAGGGACAACGTAGAACACGTCCTCTGTCCTGGCACATTTTCGTGTGCGAAACTTCCCTCCGGGTCTCCGGGCCTCCGGGCCTTGCGAAGCCCTGTGTACTGCGAGCGCTGCTACTCGCAGCTGAGAAGGACCGTGGAGCTAGCGGCGAATTCGAGAGCTCTTCGCTGCACTGCGCCGCTCGCAAGCGGCTTCGTTCTTCGCCTTCTGCCGTCCGGCGAGAGCTGAACTCCAGCGGTCAGTTGCAGCTCTGCCAAACAGCGTGTTCTCAGTTCTGCGGGCAAGCACGCCCTCTTGCCTTGGCCCCGAGAGCAAAGCCCCGAGCGAGCACTCGACTCAGTGCAATGCACCCGGAAGGACGCTCTCGCTCGCCTTTCAAGGAGCGATTCCTAACAGCAGAAGCAGCAGAGGCACAAACTGCATGACGAGAAGGGACAACGTAGAACACGTCTCTGTCCTGGCACATTTTCGTGTGCGATACTTCCCTCCGGGTCTTCGGGCCTTGCGAAGCTCTGTGTACTGCGAGCGCTGCTACTCGCAGCTGAGAAGGACCGTGGAGCCAGCGGCGAATTCGGAGAGCTCTTCGCTGCACTGCGCCGCTCGCAAGCGGCTTCCTTCTTCGCCTTCTGCCGTCCGGCGAGAGCTGAACTCCAGCGGTCAGTTGCAGCTCTGCCCAACAGCGTGTTCTCAGTTCTGCGGGCAAGCACGCCCTCTTGCCTTGGCCCCGAGAGCAAAGTCCCGAGCGAGCACTCGACTCAGTGCAATGCACCCGGAAGGACGCTCTCGCTCGTCTTTCAAGGAGCGATTCCTAACAGCAGAAGCAGCAGAGGCACAAACTGCATGACGAGAAGGGACAACGTAGAACACGTCTCTGTCCTGGCGCATTTTCGTGTGCGATACTTCCCTCCGGGTCTTCGGGCCTTGCGAAGCTCTGTGTACTGCGAGCGCTGCTACTCGCAGCTGAGAAGGACCGTGGAGCCAGCGGCGAATTCGGAGAGCTCTTCGCTGCACTGCGCCGCTCGCAAGCGGCTTCGTTCCTCGCCTTCTGCCGTCCGGCGAGAGCTGAACTCCAGCGGTCAGTTGCAGCTCTGCCCAACAGCGTGTTCTCAGTTCTGCGGGCAAGCACGCCCTCTTGCCTTGGCCCCGAGAGCAAAGCCCCGAGCGAGCACTCGACTCAGTGCAATGCACCCGGAAGGACGCTCTCGCTCGCCTTTCAAGGAGCGATTCCTAACAGCAGAAGCAGCAGAGGCACAAACTGCATGACGAGAAGGGACAACGTAGAACACGTCCTCTGTCCTGGCACATTTTCGTGTGCGATACTTCCCTCCGGGTCTTCGGGCCTTGCGAAGCTCTGTGTACTGCGAGCGCTGCTACTCGCAGCTGAGAAGGACCGTGGAGCTAGCGGCGAATTCGGAGAGCTCTTCGCTGCACTGCGCCGCTCGCAAGCGGCTTCGTTCTTCGCCTTCTGCCGTCCGGCGAGAGCTGAACTCCAGCGGTCAGTTGCAGCTCTGCCCAACAGCGTGTTCTCAGTTCTGCGGGCAAGCACGCCCTCTTGCCTTGGCCCCGAGAGCAAAGTCCCGAGCGAGCACTCGACTCAGTGCAATGCACCCGGAAGGACGCTCTCGCTCGCCTTTCAAGGAGCGATTCCTAACAGCAGAAGCAGCAGAGGCACAAACTGCATGACGAGAAGGGACAACGTAGAACACGTCTCTGTCCTGGCGCATTTTTCGTGTGCGATACTTCCCTCCGGGTCCTCCGGGCCTTGCGAAGCTCTGTGTACTGCGAGCGCTGCTACTCGCAGCTGAGAAGGACCGTGGAGCTAGCGGCGAATTCGGAGAGCTCTTCGCTGCACTGCGCCGCTCGCAAGCGGCTTCGTTCTTCGCCTTCTGCCGTCCGGCGAGAGCTGAACTCCAGCGGTCAGTTGCAGCTCTGCCCAACAGCGTGTTCTCAGTTCTGCGGGCAAGCACGCCCTCTTGCCTTGGCCCCGAGAGCAAAGTCCCGAGCGAGCACTCGACTCAGTGCAATGCACCCGGAAGGACGCTCTCGCTCGTCTTTCAAGGAGCGATTCCTAACAGCAGAAGCAGCAGAGGCACAAACTGCATGACGAGAAGGGACAACGTAGAACACGTCTCTGTCCTGGCACATTTTCGTGTGCGAAACTTCCCTCCGGGTCTCCGGGCCTTGCGAAGCCCTGTGTACTGCGAGCGCTGCTACTCGCAGCTGAGAAGGACCGTGGAGCTAGCGGCGAATTCGGAGAGCTCTTCGCTGCACTGCGCCGCTCGCAAGCGGCTTCGTTCTTCGCCTTCTGCCGTCCGGCGAGAGCTGAACTCCAGCGGTCAGTTGCAGCTCTGCCCAACAGCGTGTTCTCAGTTTCTGCGGGCAAGCACGCCCTCTTGCCTTGGCCCAGAGAGCAAAGTCCCGAGCGAGCACTCGACTCAGTGCAATGCACCCGGAAGGACGCTCTCGCTCGCCTTTCAAGGAGCGATTCCTAACAGCAGAAGCAGCAGAGGCACAAACTGCATGACGAGAAGGGACAACGTAGAACACGTCTCTGTCCTGGCACATTTTCGTGTGCGATACTTCCCTCCGGGTCTTCGGGCCTTGCGAAGCTCTGTGTACTGCGAGCGCTGCTACTCGCAGCTGAGAAGGACCGTGGAGCTAGCGGCGAATTCGGAGAGCTCTTCGCTGCACTGCGCCGCTCGCAAGCGGCTTCGTTCTTCGCCTTCTGCCGTCCGGCGAGAGCTGAACTCCAGCGGTCAGTTGCAGCTCTGCCCAACAGTGTGTTTCTCAGTTCTGCGGGCAAGCACGCCCTCTTGCCTTGGCCCCGAGAGCAAAGTCCCGAGCGAGCACTCGACTCAGTGCAATGCACCCGGAAGGACGCTCTCGCTCGTCTTTCAAGGAGCGATTCCTAACAGCAGAAGCAGCAGAGGCACAAACTGCATGACGAGAGGGGACAACGTAGAACACGTCTCTGTCCTGGCACATTTTCGTGTGCGAAACTTCCCTCCGGGTCTCCGGGCCTCCGGGCCTTGCGAAGCCCTGTGTACTGCGAGCGCTGCTACTCGCAGCTGAGAAGGACCGTGGAGCTAGCGGCGAATTCGGAGAGCTCTTCGCTGCACTGCGCCGCTCGCAAGCGGCTTCGTTCTTCGCCTTCTGCCGTCCGGCGAGAGCTGAACTCCAGCGGTCAGTTGCAGCTCTGCCCAACAGCGTGTTCTCAGTTCTGCGGGCAAGCACGCCCTCTTGCCTTGGCCCCGAGAGCAAAGTCCCGAGCGAGCACTCGACTCAGTGCAATGCACCCGGAAGGACGCTCTCGCTCGCCTTTCAAGGAGCGATTCCTAACAGCAGAAGCAGCAGAGGCACAAACTGCATGACGAGAAGGGACAACGTAGAACACGTCTCTGTCCTGGCGCATTTTCGTGTGCGATACTTCCCTCCGGGTCTTCGGGCCTTGCGAAGCTCTGTGTACTGCGAGCGCTGCTACTCGCAGCTGAGAAGGACCGTGGAGCCAGCGGCGAATTCGGAGAGCTCTTCGCTGCACTGCGCCGCTCGCAAGCGGCTTCGTTCTTCGCCTTCTGCCGTCCGGCGAGAGCTGAACTCCAGCGGTCAGTTGCAGCTCTGCCCAACAGCGTGTTCTCAGTTCTGCGGGCAAGCACGCCCTCTTGCCTTGGCCCCGAGTGCAAAGTCCCGAGCGAGCACTCGACTCAGTGCAATGCACCCGGAAGGACGCTCTCGCTCGTCTTTCAAGGAGCGATTCCTAACAGCAA